>NC_088709.1:11765809-12065809 GCF_963576615.1 Watersipora subatra
TCCAATCACCGAAGGTTTGATTATTTGAAACGTTAGCCGAAATTCTTTACAACTTATGTACAAGCTAGGGCCGAACTACAACGCCCCTTCATGACAAGAACATTTTTTATTTTGCTACAGTTTTATACGCGTGAATGCTCCAACTCGCTTTCCGTTAAAGATCGCTTATCAAAACCATTCTACATTCAACGCAACAAACTTTCAAACTGTGTATAGTACACAGTAGCTTGCCATTTTACTTCTAATTTTGAATTTCAGAGTTATAATAAACATATTTCTTTATTGTTGTTGAATTACATACATTACAGTAAATTAGGCCTACAGCTTTATAACACTTTTGTAACAGCTTTTATTTTGCTGCAGTTTGCAAAAATCTTCGAGACGCGTGAACGCTCATAGGTTTTCTATTATTGCTGTATTACTATATTAACAATATTGGTTATTTTAATAATATCAGTGCATTCTACGTATAATATTGGCCAACATTGCATTTCTCCTATTGCAAGGGAGAGATATAAACGTGTAATATTTTCCTTTCATTGTTGTTGTTTGTCATGACCAAACACTTTTTAAATAAATTTTCTAAAAAACCTATATAAATACCAAAACTTCTCGATATTGCTACCTATGACGTTTTGAAATGTAAACAAAATTGTGTATTGGTTTTCTATTATTACTATATTAATAAAATTGATTATTCTAAGAATATCAGTGCATTTTACTTCTAATATTGGCCAATATTGCATTTCTCCTATTGCAGGGGGAAAATATAAACATCTTTCCATTCATTATTGCTTATTGTTGTATATAATAACACCCACACCCAGTACATTACAGCTACCATTGCAGTTATCCTATTGCACTGCAGAGCCATTTGATTGCTAATATTGCATTTCTCAACCATCAGTACCCTTTATTTTTTTGCCAATATCTCTGGCCATCTCTTTGGTCGTGGGCTGTATGACAGTGGAATTTCTAGTTTAATAAATATTTCAGCCCATAGTAAGTTTGATCTTTTTAAGAATTCATTATTTGTGACCTTGTCTAGCCACCTAATGCTCCTGATGTTCCTCAGTTGTCTCATCATTACAGCGTGTAGTTTCTTTACCGTCCCGAGTAAAGAAACTGCTCACTCAACAGTATATCAGAATTGCATGCACACGATTTCAGGATTTTTATTATTCCTGATTTCTAACTTTCACTATTTGAAAGATACACAAACCTTCTTT
Organism: Watersipora subatra; assembly: GCF_963576615.1. Lineage (NCBI taxonomy): Eukaryota > Metazoa > Bryozoa > Gymnolaemata > Cheilostomatida > Watersiporidae > Watersipora > Watersipora subatra. The sequence continues at coordinate 11,767,039 of NC_088709.1, forward strand.
GCCCTCTCATACAGAGACCGCTCTTCTACTATATAGATATTTACCTTTTCATGTTATACTTCTCCGGTGGTGAAAACTATTACTGTTACATAGCAAATTCATTGCTATTGCCATTATGACACTATTTTGGAATAACTAAAGTTGCTTCTATTTTTATTTTGGTAGATTAGAGTTAATTTATTTTCAAAGCAGATTTGGTCGTAGCCTCCAAGCTCAATTTAGATCTCACATATTTGCATTAGTGAAATTATCACAAAGCATTCATCAAATGACTAGCTTTACTTACAAGCACTGAACCCAAACAGACATTGCCAACTGTTCTATTTTAACTACTATATAGTTTGTTTCATTATTTCAAATTTAAGCACAGTTAAAATTATTTTATTGTCTTACTGCTAATAGTTCCAGTATCACTAATTGGTTTAGTCGAGATTAGCTCTATAGTGAACGAAGCACCTGCCTTTTATACTCAGGTTAGTAGACATCCACCCTTTCACATTTCACATATGGGAACTTGCTCTCGTTTCACATGCCACATATGTGAGCTTGTTATTGTTCCCCATTTCACATAAGTGAGCGTATTATGCTTTCACATGCCGCATACTTGAACTTGTTATGCTTTCACATATCGAAAATATGACCTCGCAGCCCTATAAATTATTTCTCATATGAAATTGTTACCATTTGACATCTATTTTTACGCATGCCCACTCATTGCTGTACCACTTATCTGTCAAGCCTTGTTTATTGTTGTATATCTGGAAGAGAATGGATTTTTAAATAAAAAACAACTCCGAACCACTTGATTCTATAGGCAGTGCTATTGGGTTCTAAACGATTTGTCGCAGACTGAATTTCTATTTTCAGCATAAGTAGAGTTTTTCTCATTCAAAAATAGTACCCTGATGGTCCAGTGGGCCGTGAGAAATCATCAGGTGTAATAACTATACGTACAATTAGTGCAGGTAGTAGTGTGTTGGGCAGCCAAACCAAAATCATCACTAAACGGTCTTTTCATACAAACTTTATCCAATCAGTTTAAATGCTATATTATGAGCGTGGTTAGTGAGCCAAAGTTTTGTCACTAATAAAGAAGGTGCAAATCACAGTAGTACAAGCTCTATGGTTGTAATAGATTTTTGAAGATGCTTTTACTTCATGACCATAAGTAAGATTACAAACATTTCAGGCTTCAGAATATTCTTTTGTGACTTTTGTTGGATGACCAAGCTGATTGGGTCAACTCTTTTAAAAAGCAGATGTTATTCGCTTGTGAACATTCCTCCTTGTGGTGAAAGCAGATCAACTCTGAGAACTGGATAGTGCAAATCTGCTAACCGCTGAAACTTGAAAATACGCTTTCAAATCTACTACAGCCATAGACACACCTTTATTCTTTCGATAAATATTGGACTTACAAGTGGTTGGTGACAATCTAACAACATGTTTTGCAGCCTATTCTAAAAATAGTCTAAAAGAGTTAATCTAGGGTGAAACTGTTTTTCATTCACTTTTTTCAGATGTCTGATGTAGCACCAAGATGAGGTGGTTGTAAAAATAGATTTTTTGTTGCTTTATCCTTATCTATTTAATATTTTATTCACTATGATTTAACTTTAGACAGATGAGTATGTCTTGCAAATCTTTTCATAAAGAAAAATTTAAAAATTTTTTTAAAAAATAAAAGACTTTGTATAAGAGGTTATTTGTGCTGGTTTATTTTCTCAAACAAAACAAATTTAATAACATGAGTCATCTTCTTTATTAATTTTCCCTTTGCTCTTAGTACACCTTCATACTTGTAATGAAACTCATCATTTCACAGAGTCACTATGTTTCCTGAAGATGAAACTCTTCTACTAATAGGCTTATGGTTCATGTATTGACAAACCTTTATTTTTTATTAGCAGTACGACTTTTTGTCAAGGTGACAATTTATTGCAATAAAAATATCATTTTACAATCACGTGCTAACAGATTTGTTATCAAGTCTCTTCATAGATAGTAGCAGATAGTATTTATTATGAAAGGTGGCTGTGACTGGCACAACCAGTAAAGCTGGAAACACAGTTTTCAGGTCTGAATTAAACAATTCTGCACTAATTATCTCAGACCATGCTAAATTAATCCATCAACCTGGTAAGCTAAAAATGTTCAAAAAACTTAAAAATATTTGAAATAAAATGCAGTAGTTCTTCGAACAGAATATAACAAAATATGAAAAGTAGTTGTGCCTGTTGTAGCACATTAGAGCCAGAAAACTGTATACCGCATATCAAATAGAGATTGTGATACAAGCCTGTTGATAAAATAACTTAGTGCATAAAAGTGCTTGGTTGATATAGGAACCAAATTATTCACCACAATTTTTATGTGAAAAGATGCCAAAAAACGTGCTGCTATAAGATTGTTTTTATTGGTAGAATAGAAGTGTTTGGTTGATTAGGAAACCAATAATTATAGATGTAGAAACCAATTGTGGCTGCTCATTGATTAAAGGTGAGCAACTTCCTTGTAGACTTTTTATAAAAAAAAAGCTAAAACAGCTATTTTTTAACTTGAATGATAAAAAACATAATTTTAGACTTGGGCACTAATAGCCACCATTTTGGTGTTGTTTGGAGTTAGGCTCTCTTTCATAATAAATCCAAAAAAGCCACCAAATTTTGCAACAAAATCAATTAATACTGATAAAAAATGTTTTAGAGATACCCAGCACCACCAATTTATACAAGCAAAAAAGTTAACTTTCGTAGAGATCATTGTCTATCATAACTGTTGTCGTTTCATTTTCTGGTTTCTGTTTCTTCTTTACTGCCAACACAGATGAGTACTGATCAGATGTGTCTCTGTCTATTTTGTACCTGCAAATAATTCAAATAAAAATTTAGCAGGGCTTTTGCTAAATAACATCCATCCGACTCATCTAATTCACATTATAGGTTTTATCTGTTTACTGAGCAAACGAAGGATGCATTTAGCCAAAAATCTTTGTGATGTTTGCTAAGCTCTATACATATTTGAGGCTTATATGATTTGGCATCACGATCTTCCCTTTTGGCTTTCCCATTCATGGGTCATCTCCACAAATGGCATATCCTGGTACAGAATATGTCGGGATCATTTGCTCATGAAATTTTGGTACAGGAGCAATTGTAGCTGGATGCCCATCCTAACATCACCAAAGGTCCTTCTGTGATTTAAACCACTGACCTACTGATTATTTGCTGACTCACCAACCACTGCGCCACGGAGATTTGGCACCATGATGCGATGGAAAAACTCGCAGAAATGCTGTTTCCTGCTTTAGAACAAAACATGTATACGGCCACCTTTTTTCTATGAATAAAAATACAGTCAAACATGGATAACTCGAACTTCACGGGACCGAGCGAAAGTGTTCGAATTAACAAAGCGTCCAAGTTATCAGAGCACTGTCACAAGTCCATGTATTTACTTATTTATTAGTAGATACATGTACATATACAAACTATAATATAAATCAAAAGCACAAATGGCTTGTTTCAAATTAAATGCTTCTAATGTAAAGTTTAAAACGTTTTCATCAAAAAGTATAGAGATTTATTTATCACTTGAGATTGGTTCGTTGTTTGAGGTGATGTTATTGCCAGGACATTTTTTAGATTGACATTAGCAAAACTTGATCGTTGTTGAAATGCTCAAAAGAAAAGACATCTTTTTCTTTTGAGCGTTTTACCCACGATCAATTTTGCCAATTTTTCTTGAAGTTTATACAAAGATTACCTCACTTTACCTCGCATCCTTTCTAAGCAGATGTTTGGTATAAATCAAATTTCACCAAACCTTTAGAAAAGTCGTTGACAAAAATATTTTGCCGATGGTGGTAATAACGACCCTTGTGAATTACGAAAAGTTGAGGTTTACCTCTATGGCTTGGAATAAAGTGATTTTCTAAAGCGATAACAACCGTTTCGGTAGCCATTGGGCAAAAAACAGTTCGCATTAACAGTGTTGAGTTTGAGTTATCTATAGCAATTTATCATTACGTGGGAACGGACCAAAGAAACCGTTCGAATTAACCATGTGTTGGAGCTATCCATGTTTGACTGTACATTAGATTTTCTAGTTTTTATGATGCTAACTTCTTTATATATCTCAGCATTTGTCGGTTGCCGTCGGGATGTCCAGTTGTAGCAAGAAAGTTTAAAGACGAAAAACTACCTAACTCTAGATTTGAACTTATAACCTTCAGCTCTCTACACAGGCATACTACCCACTAAACTACAATTCCAATTGACAATGCCAAACATTATTTGCGCACAAATTTATGCAGTGCTTGCAGAGTATTTGCATAACCAACACGCAATGTCATGCCACCTGATAACGGCAAGCTGACTTTACCGCCCTTATTCTTGGCCTAGCTTAAGTTATTAACTTACCTGACTTACTGGAGTTCATTGGGTAATTATTGTACTACTCCTGCAGTGCCAGGAAATCAGCTAGTCTTTACTATAATAATAGCCGTGCCTGTCTGTCTTTAGCCACAATTGGAAGTAAAGAAAAGAGATTACACCAACTAAGGTTTAAACTAGTGACATTCGGCTACACAGCCCGACTTATTTATATCTTTTAGCATATCAGAATAGCGGTTCCCATACTTATTTCCTGTGCTTCATCAGCACACTCGACAATCTCTCACAACACACTAGAGTGACAGGGTACTAGCAATTAGTAATATTTGATGTGTCAAGGAAAATATTTTCTCAATTTTTTCCTCAAAGCCCAGTTGTCTGCGCTATACTAACATCTATACTAATAGCATATGTTCCCTAAAAATTATGCTACTGTCACTGTAGGGTTTATCAAACTCTGCATTGAACATTGCTCAGTCTGTGTTTTATACATATAATAGAGTTTGATGCAATCAACTTGCTTATAAAGAATATTTAAGTTCTTCCAACATTAAAAAATCTTTGAAATAGCCAATCATTTTGGTAAAACCACCAGACTTTTTGATCATGTTTTAATCGTTTTAGTATTCAAATTAAGCAAAAAATAAAATTGTTTGCTTTGACAAACATCCTTAACATTAAAATAATAACGATTTAAGAGCCTCAAGTTTTGAAATTAGTTAAAACGATTTATTTAAACAGGAAACCTCTTCAGTTAAGCCAATCACAACACTAAACAAAGCATACCCTAAGACACTTATGTATTCGCGTCATCTAACTTTTGAATTTTTGTGGAGTCATCCTCTCGCAAAGTTTCATGAATGAAACTAAACTAACGTAACGAACGAGCAAAAACACGAAATTAAATAGCTTTGTTCATTGATATTCACAATAAAAACGTCATATTAGAAATGCAGGTAACTTTCGTGTGTGGTTGGGCTCATTGGGAAATTTCTGGTAAACTCGTTATAGCCAGTGTCGTATAGTTTTACATGTTTTTATAGTTTTACACGTTATAGTTGTAAACTATACGGCTCTAGTTATAGCTAATACACCGAATGAGCAGCACGGCAAAGCAAATTAAGATGAACAAGTTTTTATTGGAAAAGCCAAGACAAATGAAGAAGATGATGATATCAGTTTAGTCACCGAATTTGTAACTGATAAAAATGAAAGTGTGGTAGGTGAAGTCATAAAATTGAATAATAATTACTGTATTGATGAATTTTATTACCAACCAAAAACAATAAGAACCCTCACAAAGTCCAACCATGTTATATAGTTCTGGTCGTGAAGTTGGTTGTTATCTATTTTCTTCTTCTTGGGACTTGAGTGAAAAAGACATGTGAAAGTCACGGCGAGAGGGACCTAAACGTCATTGATAGTCCACGAAACTAATGGCAGCAAGCGATCAAATTGAATTATCGATCTCACCCACACAATTCTAAATGGGGTTTACAAATACAAACTAGTCCCTTATTGAAATGTTTCTCTTACTAGCAAACTGGACCTGAAGAATCTAATCTGTTTGTTCCACTGCATTTATTTTTACATCACTATATTTTCGCACTCATCAGAGCCGGGAAATTAAGTTGCAACAAAATTTTACTCTGTGTTCTACACACGAAACTAAATACTAGTGAAATAAAAAGTTTTCTAGGGTATGAGGCTTAGTGTCACAGGGAAGTGGTTTAAGATATGCATTTCCTTCAGTCCCTGACTATGTTCCCAACTCTCAGCATATTTTTAAATAAACCATTTGAAACTTCATTAACATTTTTCAGCTAAACTATATTCACCACAGATATTTATTGCATCAGCTGATAGTAGTTACAGTATATGTCCAGCTACATTATTTCATAAAGTTGGTTTTATTGCTTTTTGTGATGCTAGGCATCACACTAAGCTTTGACACATTGCCTTAAGCAAAAATTACTGTCACCTGTCTGGCTCTGTCCGAGCAGGTGCCTTCATCATAGGTACTTTTTTTTCAAAAACTTGTGATGTTCAACAGCAAAGGCTTGATCCAATTTTGACTTAGTTCATGGTTTTATTGTGCTCATATTTACTACAAAAACTGCTAAACATATAAAAGGTAAATCTCGCATTTAATATTACTCCGTAAATAACAAAACCCTAAACTAGATTATTGAATGACTAATAAAAGGTTGCTCTGGAACCATGGAAATTATCCCACGACCAAACAAGAGCGAAGCAATTGATTGGGAGATTTATGATAAATTCACATGTGCACACAACTCCCGAAAAATTATCCGTTAACGGCCGTCACCAAACCCTTGCAACGAAATCCTATCAACAAATTTAACTATTTTTGAGTAAAGTCGTTTAAGTATAATAATGATACAAAACGCATATAAACCTATTTAAATATGTTACCAAGCCTTTGAAAGGTTACCACAAATTCCTAAAACTAACCCATCTGATCGGATTATACACAAATAGACAGATTAATTTGGACGAAAATCGCCACAAAACGCTTGAAAAGCTTCATAAAAGTTAAGACCGGAAATTGAAACGCCGAGTGACAGAGAATAAAACGATAATGTCGTGCGCATTTCACAAAAAATAACGTGCACTTTTCACCAGTCTATAGCATTGTCGAAGGTTTCTGTAATTAACGTAAGAGTACTGAAATCGTTTCAATTTTGCCGATTTCAAAGTAACTGACGTTTTAGACTCCTGAGTACTTCGGTATTCTAACTGTTGTACAACGCAGTGAAAGTAAAGGAAATGACGATGATATTTTTTTCTAACGATTCTTATGAGATTTTAAGATTATGAGATTATACTTCTGAGATTATAAAAACTATGACGTTTTTAAATGTAAACGAAATTGTGCATTGGTTTTCTATTATTACTGTATTACTATATTAATAATATTGGTTATTCTAATAATATCAGTGCATTTTACTTCTAATATTGGCCAATATTGCATTTCTCCTACTGCAGGGGGAGAGATATAAACATATAATCTTTTCCTTTCATTATCGCTGTTTGTTGTATATAATAACACCCACACCCAGTACATTACAGCTACCATTGCAGTTATCCTATTGCACTGCAGTACCATTTGACTGCTAATATTGCGTTTTTCAACCATCAGTAACCTTTCTTTTTTTCCAATATTACTTTAGACGTGGGCTGTATGACAGTGGAATTTCTAGTATATATATATATTATTTATATATATATTTTCATAAAAAATATACCAGTATATCATTTATAGCCCAAATATATTTCCACAAAGAATATATCATTTATATATATGTTTCCGTGGAATATATATATTTGTGTAGAATATATATATATATATATAAATATATATATATATATATATTCTACACAAGCCACAAGTGCCAGGCTCAAGCAACGCTTCGGCCACTCAAATTTACACGTAGGTGTTGCCACTAATGTATCGCTCTGTCAAGACTGCTTCCTTGGTAAGCAACTTTGCTATCTGTACACGTAATCTCTGAGGCAATGCTGTGACTAAGGCCGGTGTCTCACCGTACTTCGTCTCTGACAAACAAAAGATTCAGGCCAACTCAGAGAACTCGGCTCTCTTCACTTTTTTTACTCAATCAAGACGCTCTTATATTCTAAGGGGTGCTTCACTCGGTTTCCTTGGCTCGCTCAGTTAGCAGCTCAGCTTCTCCTTAGAAGGAATTATCTGACCAGACATTGCTGGTCACTAACAGGCAGAGTGTCAACCAAGTGTGACTCAACATAAGCATCTCTGTGTGAACCAGATTAGCCCATAGAAGCAGCTTAGCCAAATCACTCTCCTTCCCGGGTGCTGGAGATCCCACTACCTTGTTTGAGCAAGTCTACCCAGTGCTCATACGCACATATGTGGACTCCTCATCTCAGCCTAGCTGAACAGCCAAGCTCTTTCCTTCCTCTGTTTCTTTTGACTTTAGCAGGCTCAACATTTATGCAAGAGAGTTTACTGTCTCCCCTGGTTGGATCATGTCTATAAGTTTGTCAAAAAATAGATCGTTGTCCTGGTATAAATATCAGTATATCTCCAGGAGAGTACTTGCTCACTGTATAGTGCAAAAGAAAATTTTTTCTTGCCCATTAATTTTCCGAGATCACCAATTTTCATCGCTCTCTGTAATCATACGCTGGAGGCGTTCAGAATTGGCTGCCACTGCCGATAGCCACTCCCACTCTCTATCTCACTGATCTGGCTGCCGAGTGATACAAGCTAGCTGGGGGTTGTGCCGATGACACCAGGTGCACTTTGTTTCAAGCTCAAAGGCCAGACTGGCGATAGACTCGCGGGTTGAGATGACTCCTGGAGCATTGCATTTCTGTTCTTCGAGCTGCCTTTGAAGTTCTTTTAGCCAGGCCTCCAGCTCTTAGCTAAACTTTAGGCGTTCAGTAGCATCAGCCCTGTATTTTGCCAATTTCAATTCAGCTTTTAACCTGGCTTGAAGTTTATCCTCCTGGCCCTGACCCCTTTCATATTTGTACCATTACAAGGGTCCATGGTAGCTGGCGCTCTTCCTAGCTCTTCTGAGCAGGCATGGAAAGGTTTCATCTAGCTCCTTGTTGGTGTTTCCTCGAGTCAAATCTGAGCAATATCACAGAGTCCCAGGATAGCCTCAGGGTCAATCCTGGGTTGGTTCCCTAGCTGCTGTGGCAGCAAACAAGCCCACATGACTGACCACCTCGCGCATTGTTCTAGCAACTCCTGACACGGCTGTTGGATTTCCTCTGAATCTATCTGATGAGAATCGACCCCTTCATAGCAAACTACCTTCAAATCAGTCCCACGTCTCTCAGCTCAATAAGCTTGCACTGTCGACAGTCCTCACAGGTCTGTCGGCTGAGCTTATCAGCATTTCTGGGGCAAAGTTTGGTGTGGTGTTCCAGAGTATATCGAAACTTGGCTAAAATTTCTAGTCTCCTGGCTATCTGGTTTGAGGGCTCCTTTTGCCGGCCTAGCTATTGAAGAGAGGCCTGGTCTGTACTCAGAAACAGCTGCTGTCCATAAAGGTAGGGCCGGAAATGCTTCACGACCTTTATAACCTCTAACAGTTTTCAACGGGTTACACAGTAGTTCCTCTCTACTGGTACCAAGGACTTGCTGAAAAGGTGATCACCCTCACAGTCCCTTCCTGTACTTGTGATAGCACAACTCTTATTCCATTGGTCTCGGCTGTATTCTCTTGGCTGGCCAAGCCTTCTTTGGCTGGATCTTTTTTCATGCCGAGAATCGTCCCGGTCATGGCATCGGTTAGGCAGCCGATCCTGGCTTTGGCAATCTGCCATTACAACTCTTTATTACATGTAGCTTTACTAAAGTAATTATACTTCCAATAATTATTTTAGTTCATATCTATCTTTGCATTTAAATACATTAACGCAAACATCTCTGCAACTGTTAGACTTCTACAAATCATTTACAGTAAAGAATAACTGAAGGAATAAGTAAATAACTAAAAGATTGCTAAATGTATATTTAACAAATTGTGATTGATATTTCAGTTTTATGACGTTTTTGTCTGATCGTAAATGTCTAAACTCAAAACTGAACAACAGTGAACACTATTTGTCACAATTAGAGGTTTATCTTATATAGTTATTAGCTCAGTATTAATTTATTAATCGGTTTTTTTGGAAACATTGGTCAGCTTTGTGGCTGCTACAAGTCAAGTTTACAGCGAAATCTTAAAATCAGAACTATTTTATAGATAGCATATATTTTATCCTTGCTATGCAAAAAAACGATTAACCAATGAAGTTGTTTTTTATGTGTATTCTGTAGTGTTCAATAAGGATTTCCGCGTATATGAATTTGAAATTATCATCTCTATATACTGTATGTGACCACACTGTAATTACGTTTTTAATGACCCATGAATGAATCCACTATTAGAAGGCAGGAGTTTGGTTATTGTAGCTTATAATCAATCGACTGTTTGTAGTCTCAGCAGTACTTTTGATAGTGCATCAACACACATACACTGTCCAATGTCAATGGACACTCTCGACTTGATTGTTACGCACTCTTGTATATAGCAATCAAGGTAAAAGTGGGTGAGGTATGTATGATTTTGAGCCATAATTCTGTTGCTTATCGTGTACTTTGTGCAAATTGAGAGTCGAAATACAGCAAAAGATTTTAAAGCTCATTTTACTCCCTCATTGCTCACTTAGAATAGCATAAAATTAATAGTAACTCAAGAGACGTTTACCCTATTTATAGAAACATTTACTTATAACGATAAATTTTGCTAAAAAGTTCTCAACTAACCTGTCTATTGCTTCAGTGTTTTCATACTCATCTTCAGGGTCAGCCAGCTCATAAATTCCCGCTGAACTGTCGGCAATAGAATATTTTCCATCATTGTCATCAGCAAGGCAGTAAATTTCTCCTACATGGTATAGAACTTGTTTGATATTTGCATTATCATGGTACAGTTCTTTTAATTACATGTATATCTAAATCACACTTTTGTGGGAGTATGTGGGAAGTATTCTTGTTTGGAGTGAGGCAAGCAAAACTGATCAAGGCATATTGCTGAACAGTGTTTTGATGTACATGTAAGTTAAAATAAAATTATAAATTACAGCATATTGATCGCGGATTGAAATGGCAAGTCATTATTAATAAAATATAAGACTAGGTAACTCTTTAAATTTTCCAACTGTTAACTGTCAGCTGTCAACTGACAATTCTCAACTGTCAACTGGCAACTGTCAGCTAGCAAGGTTCTAATAAATTTGAAGGGACATTTAAGTCAGTAGTTACTAAAATGTTGAAAAATTTATTAATTTCCCAATGCAATTATGAATAAATTTTACAATGCCTAATAAAAAAACCATCAGTATATCATTCAATTGTGTTAGAATATAACGTAAAACTGCAAAAAGCCTGCTTAGAGCAACATAATTTTAATAAAGTACTAGGTAAATGGCCGGCGTCGCCCAAGTAAAAAGGTCTTTGCATAGAAAACTTATTTTTGTTTAACATTTAACAACAGTTACCATTCCAAATTTCAAACTTCATATCAAAAGAAAAATATTGTGAGCAGTTTAAATAAATTAGGAGAAAAAATAAAACAACTGTAAAGATTTTCAAACCTTGTCAAACATTTGTAACTTTCATACCATGAGGAAAGTGTTTTGTGAAGGTCAAGTGAATTAAGAAACAAAATAAAACAACTATAAAAGTGTTTCAATGTAAATGTGAAATAATTAGCAAGTAATAGCTAAATTAAGTCTGTTTTGCTGCGATCACAATAAAAGATGATTTGGCAATGATTCAATCAATACAAACTGAGAAAACAAAATAAAAATCCTGAATAGGTTGAAATAATACTAACAATTCGTTGCATAAAAGTACATGTATGTGTGTATAAAAAAGGTTACTGTTACAGCAGAAGATATCTATCAAAACTTTGAATACGATGATACTGGTACCTCTCGATACTGGTACAAATGTAATAATGAGATACTGTAATGTCTGACCAAACGGAGAGAGAATTAAGAGGCTATTCCTACTTGAGATAATACAATTGTCTGCATGAAAAGTATTGGTCTAAATTGACTTTTCGATTGAAACCTTTTGAAAAATTGGAAATAGAAGTTCACGAAAAGTCAAAAAAGCATCGGCTGTTTCATAGAGTTCCTAGAGTTTAAATTAATAACTCTATGAAATTCTATTGTCTTCATAGAGTTAATAGAGTTTGGATTATTATGTCATTTAGCATATAAAATTGGGAAAAAAGTGTATAAAGTATATAGTAAAGACTTGGAATCGTTAGAACCTCCGTGGTCTAGAGAATCGGTTAAAGAATTGGTTTGCAAACATGTGGTTGCAATCTTCGTGAGTTCGAGTTAGGCAGAATGTGAAATTTTAATATCCAAGATTTTAATAGCTATAGCCGAGCAGACAATTGTCCGCATGAGAAGTATTGACCTTGACTGCGATGTAGCAATTGAGCGTGACAAAAAACTGAAAATAGAAGTTTACGAAAATGTGAAAAAGCATCGCGTTTCATAGAGTTGATAGAATATCAATAATTACGTCATTTAGCGGTGCAATCAAGAAAAGGATGTATAGAATATTTAGTAAAAGCTATGAATTGTAAGGGCTTTTGTAGTCTCGTGGATCCAGAATTGGATTGCACACCTGAAGATGCAATCATCGTGAGTTTGAGTCCAGCAGAATGCAAAATTTTGATATCGAAGATTTTAATAGCTATAGCCGGACAGACGAACAGATATCCAAACAGATTACAACAAACTTTGAGAAATATATATATATAGTATAGAAATATAAATATATATATGTAGATTGAGAAGGCTATTAGGGTCCTAATCAACCAGCCCTTTTTTATAGAGAACTGAATGTATGTACATCACATTAAGTTAGCCTCAAGCACTCAGCAAGCTTACCCTTGTTAGAATCATTTTGATGGCCTTCAGTTGTAGAGGTTGGGGAGCCATTCACTTGCCCCTTACTGTCTGAGTTTCTGAAATAGTATCATGATGGTAACCTTGTGTAATAAAAGCTTTACACGTTCACAAAAAATTAGAATGAATGAAAACCAAAACCTTTTACTATTTATGAGCCTCAATCAGCTTCTTGAGAACATTATTTTACTAACATTTTTTTAAGAGTAAACATCTCGACAAGATTACTGTAATATCTAGTTATACATCAATAGCAACCTACATGGACGTTAGTCTTACCTATTTTTATTTTTGCGGATGAGCAAGAAAACTACAACAATGACAAGAATAAGGAGAAGGAGGGCTCCAGCACCTGCCCCTATGTAAACTGGAAGCATGTCATCAGTTGGACTATCTGCTGCTGACTCTGGTGAAGTCGTCTGCTCGGTAGCGTCAGTTGCTGCTGTATCATCAGTTGCTGCTGTATCAGAGTCTTTTGTAGTTGGTGTTTGAGCTAAAAATTTTGCAAGAATCAGAATGCTAGAAATATTCAGCTGCAATTCAACTTAATCATTTGCAAAGAGATGTAATACAGTATAGACAGACAGACAGACCAACAGACAGACCGACATATAGATAGATAGGTTGAAAGATAAACAGAGAGATAGATATGGAGATCAATAAATGGATAGATAGACAACCAGACAGATAGGCAATCAGACAGACATACATACAGACAAATAGACAGTCAGACTCACAAACAGACAGACAGACAGATAGACAGATATATGGACATACAGACAGACATATATGAAACTTATTATCACCGGCCAATGCTGTTCAAAGCAAATTAGACCATGAGACAAAGAATAAATTAAAAGTAAAATAAATTTACAAATAGTAGAGTAAATTATGTGTATTGGAAGAAAAAGCTCTTTTTGCATAAGGGTGTCCTATAATACTGGCATGGTGTTACTGTCTAGTAGAAGTTGTAGCAGTTTTTCTTGAGAAATACAGTGTAGAATGTAATGGATGATCAGGTAGATTAGAGATGCAGTTTGAGTATTTTAGACAGCGAGTACCTAATAATACAGTCAGCTCATCAACGTTAAAGGCAAGATGAGGAACCAATGTGGCGTCTAATGACTATCACATGAAGAGCTTCTTACGAATGCAGTGTAGGTAGTCCGACTTCCAGTTTAAATCGCTGCAGTCTATAACCAGAGCCATCGACTGCTCAGAAGTCCAAAAGCCTGTTAAACATTCTACTCTGTATTTATTAGGACTCGTACGCTCTGCTGGTTTTGAGTGAGCTATAGCTGGAGGGCACGCATCAGGCTCTGGCTTCTCTAAAATTAGTATATATTTTTTAATAAATGAAATATGGTGTAAAGCATCCCCCAATCTGAATAACAAAATGCAATGGCACTGGTAAAATTACCTATCGGGTGTTTCTGAAAAGACAAGAAAAGTCAAAATACGGTTTTTGTGCGGTCTGTCCTGATTAAGAATATGTAAAAAACTGGGTCAGCATGTCCAAAGTTAGCATTCCCATTCAAACATTCTTTTTCAACACTGTCAGATCAATAAATGAGTAAATTATTTAGTGTTTTGTATCTCTGTTTATTTTCAAGCAAATACCCTAAATGATCTTAAATTATTTTTGACTCACAAGCTCCTTTAACTACTAGCATGTAATAATTTAATAAAAATATATTAATGTAGTTTTTAGAAACAATTTCTCAGTTCAAATAAATCACTATTAGGCATTTCTATTTTCTTCAAATGCTTTTCAAAAAGTTTTGACCTTTTTTGCATGAAAAATACTTACTAATACATGCTAAAATAGATGCTCTCCAGTCACTAGAACAATTAATGGTTTGTTCTGTTGTGTTCATGTCTGTCCAATAACCTTCCTGGCACTTGATATTGTACAAATAACTTTGAGTTGTCTCCTCTGCTGGGTGAGCATAAGCCAGCTTTGGAGGACAGGCGTCGTACAGAACTGCATAAACAAAAACAACTCTATTAAAACTAAAGTAATGGCTCTATCTATTTGCTAGCACAGTGATAAAAGCTTCAATTATGCTCAAAAGCTGTTCCAATAGTAGTACAAGAGAGTTGTGGCCTTTTAAACAGTAACCTTGCAATATACATGTATCACCATTTTTTTCTTGATTTGAGCAATGCTTAGTATAGCGCAAGCATTGCCGCATTTCCTCATATAGCAAAAAACTACGGAACTGGTGCAAAAAATATCCGTGTCAATCACTGTAGTAGTCTTTATTGAATGTGGAGCTTTAAATGATAAACTTCAAAGACATTAGAGAGATAGTGGCATTGTTACAATGCTAGTAGACATAACGGCCGCTAAGAGAGTTTTACTATGAAAAGTACAACTACTCTGGATACAAAATTACTAGAATGGATAGCTATAAGAGAATATCTGAATACAATAAATAAGTTCAGTTTCTCTCTCTCAAATTTCCGAATAAACATCCTCCATAAGAGGTGTGGTTATGTGGAAATTAATTACAGGCTGGTTTTCGTAAAGTCAATAGAAATCAATGGTAACCATGTTTTGTAATTCCTAACCTATTGCATTATATAAAACTAAAGCAATCGTAATTTAAACAGTTTCTCGGCTATATTGGTTTATTGTTATTAATTTACAATGAAAAGAACTACTCTTTGAGGTTATTTATATTTATTTTATTGTTAAATAATTTTGGAAACTTGGTATAAAACAAAATTTTGGTAAATTATTTCTGGTAATAGCAAACTTAGATGAAGGTCCTGATAGAGATTTAGTTTTTAATATTAACAGGATATTACAGCTCATGGCAAATAAAACATTAAAAGATTGCAAAATTAGACAATGACGTCTTTGTAAGATCTGCTTAAAAATATGTCTTAAAATAAACTTTCCTTCGTAAACTCGGATCTTTATATTTTTGCACGACTCGATGCGTTGAAAAATGCTATGAAGGACCAATTTTTGAAACATAGAAATACAAGAAACAATCGTTGTGAAAGCTTAATAATAATTTAAAGACAACATTAAATCCTATGTAGATGAAATAGATGAAGCCTCCCAAAGCTGGTCGCTTAGTGAAATGGTACCAATCTCAACAGCGTAAAGTGTGTTTGTGTTTAGACTCGAAAGGCAAGATACATACAATTAAAATGACAATGATATAAGCAGCAGTTTCAAGTGCATCTAAAAATTAATTCTGACTCTGTCTTAGGTTACTCGGGTTCAACCTTTAATGACAGCAACCACAAATCATAAATCAGATGATGGTCTAAATTGGGCCTCTTTTAGATAGTTTAAAGAGTGGCGAATATAAACACCAAAATTTTTAATGTGCTCCAAGCTTTTGACCAATTAGGCTTACTGAGTTTTCACAAGTCAGTGTACTTGCAAACTGTTATTTAGGATTACAACTTCACTATATCAAGAGCTGTGTCCGTCTGTATATTCGGAGCTACAGTCGAAGGTTGAAAAAATGATTGCATAATATAGGATTCGAACCTTCAACATTCGGTTTAACTACCAAAATAATACCATCTGCACTAATCAGCTATTTTATGGCACTGCAGAATAGCTGCTCAGATAGTTATTTTCTGTGTTTTGTCAGCACAGCTGACAATTTCTCCCTGCACACTAGACTGCCAGTGATTCATAATGGCTGGCATAGAGATAGAACATTCTTGATTTTTGGAAATGGCAATAGTCATTTTGCTTACCATTTTCGAAAAATGTAATTAGATATTTTTAGACCTCGTGCAGTACCAGTTACTTTTTAGTCAATAAATAGGCTGAGCATTATATATGGGTACAAGCCTTGGACTTAGTTTATAAAACTAGCAAGAATTTACTGAATTAAAAGAGAAAACAATTCCCAGATAATACATACATGCTGAGCCTTCTGATGGTGTGTCACAGAGCCATAACATTACATACTGGAACATACTTATAAATATATATTAACTTTTTATATACTGTTTATATATTAAGAACTTAGAAAAACTACTTTGTTGAGTTTTACAACAAAATTTAAGTATAAATGTCTCTTATGAGATAATTGCAAAAAAGATGTTTCTAGTATCCTATATCAATTTGTCATTTTTTAAATAATAATAGCAAAAACATTTAGCAATGAGTTTGTAATTTAAAATAAGGAAATGCCACTGCGGTTAGTCTGATTTGAAGAATTGAGACTTGTTAAGTTTGTGTTACCTTACCATCATATTGCAAAAGGAAGCCGGCAGATGTACCAACTCTCGTTTTAGTAACAAACTCAAATGAAATGGTTTCAGTCAGAGGCAGCAGATCGATAGTGATGCCGGTCTTATCACCACAATACCATGTGCTATCATCTCTCCAATAACCTCGCAACCCAACAATTCTCAAATAGTTTTCACAGAGCTCACCGTCGTAAGTTGACAAATTAAAATAGAGAAAGGTCAGCCGAATAGTATTCAAGCTAAATAGTCTAACTATAGTCAAAGTTTTGCTCTGGTCGTCTCTATAATGATTTGATACATTTTGTCCTTCATCAAAGTTGCTGTGGCTGACAATGTATCCTCCAGTACCAGGTTCTATCTCTTCTTCTCTTCCCATAATATATGCCACTGAAATTATAACAATGATTACAGTATGAATTGTAGAGACTCAAATGGATGTATGTTTCTAAACCCATTACCATTATCCCATTGTTTGTACCAAGTTTACTTGAGAGCGAATCTCAAACAGAATCTAGTGAAATGAAATATTAGTTCTGTTTGAAGGGTCACGAATCACCAAAATGTTTCTGTCCATTTCATCTGTCTCACAGACTTAGTCAAGCTATAATTCATGTAAGCCTGAACATCATTACTTTCCTTCAAATAATTGACCAACAGCATAGGTACAGCACCATCCAATAGGGAAACAACAAAGGCTATAATTGTCCAATCATATTGATCCCACTTCTTGAATTTATGGAAGCTAATACTACTTGGTCAGCACCAAACTACAGCAAATGGATGGTTTTGGCCAAACGAACTTTGTTGCAGGGTTTCATTTTGGGCTGCTGGTGAAGGTCACTGTTAGAGGTCGGCTAGTGAAGGTCACTATTAGAGGTCAGTTTAGGAAGATAGCAGTTGGTGGTCAGCTTATGAAGGCCACTGTTAAAGGTCAGTTGGTGAAGGTCGCTGTTAGAGGTCAACTGGTGAAGTTCAGGTTTCATACACACTCACATGTTAATGGTTTATAGCTCAGATAAACCCATCAGACTGTACAAAAAGCATTTACAATACTGTCGTTGTGTATCCAATAGTACCACCATATATAACAACTGCTACAACTCATCTAGGAAAAGCTTTACAGAGAAATGAGCAACTAGGCCAGGAAGTGAGTTGACTCAGTATACACCTTTTATGTTAGTTCAAAGTTGATTAAAACATGAGGCAAAGAATCAATAGAGCTACCGACTAAATATAACTACCAATCATTCGAGTTGCCAACTAAATAGAGCTACCAATTAAATATAGGTCTATTTTGAGTGGTAGCTTTATTTAGTTGGTAACTCAATCAATAGAACTATCAACCAAATAGAGCTACCAATCAATAGAACTACCAACTCAATCAACTACTACTTTAGCGTGTACCTCTGTGAGAAAGGTCAAGGAGAGCAAATTTCAGCATAAGATGCAATTTTTCAGGAGTTGTGTACACAGACTTGATATGAAAGTGCATCAATAGAATAACTTAACAATAGTATAAATAGGTAACTACTTACTCTTGACATCAATTTGAAAGTTGTAGATGGGACTATTGCTGGGCGAGTGAGTTCTCAATCTGTTGGATTCATTAGAAACCTCATTTCGAATAAATAAAACAGCAATTGTTGAATCTGGGCGTGGTTCAAAGTGGAAGAGCTGTCCTGAGTTTAGGCTAAAAAGTCTCTTATTAAATTTTAGCTCCTGCTTCTTTTCATACGTCAGAATCTGCACTCTATCTGTCGACTCCGAGATGACATTATTGTATTGTAAATAAAACCCAATCCATAGTGTAGAAGGAATATTTTGTATTCTGACATAGCAGTGGCCTACAAAGGGACAGTCTCGGTAGTAATCTCCAGGATAGCAGGGAGAGAGTATAGATAGGGATCTAAGGCTACTCTCCTGATTGCTTTCAGATACGGTGTTTGTTGTATCTTGACAGTTGAATCCAGATTGCTTGCTGTAGTTGCCTGTAATAAAATACTGAGTCATATTAGGACATTAAAGTTCAGCATTTACTCATGATGTCAATTTTATGGTTTTCACAGACATAGTACACATTCATATGTCAAAAGTTGGTATTTTTAGTTAGGCACTGTTTGTATACATATAGAAGCAATCACTAAAGACATTTACAAACTTGCAAGTAAACCAGCATAGACTTGCATAGGATCAGCACTTTTTAGTACAAGTGGGATAACCAAAGCTATGAGATTTTATGAATGACATTATTTCAAAATAATTTAGGTTTTATATAATTATTGTTAAGCACTGTGACAGAAATTGAAAGCATACGTAACAGATAAAAAAGTGAGGTGTACGTACCACAAACAATGATGGATGACTTACCTGTAAATTGTCCACTCAAACTTTGAATAAAACAAAAGAGAGTTATACTAAGAATATTATTCAACTCCATTATCCATACGATATCTTCTAATAGATCGGTTACTCAAACAGTATAATAGTCAGTAGAGAGTACGGCTGGACACTTGCTAGTAGTACTCTCAAGTGCTCTCTGCGTCTGAGCACAAACATGCTCAGTCATCAGTGAGAAGAGACACGCTTGGGTGCCCCTTTGCGTTACAACACACTCTTTTTGCTCGACTGCGTAACTCACTGATTGCAATGTTGATAATAGATATTCATCTCACTCCATCTTACTCCAACTTTCCTGTTGGGAATATTCTGTTGCATTCTATTATAAACAGTCTTGTTATAAGAAAAAGAGTGACTTAGATAGTTTGGCAAGTTTTGTTCAGTAGCGATGCATATCATCCTATGTGTTAGGTTTAAGCATAATGGGGAGATTACCAGATGCCTTCACGCAGCAAAAGAATTAGCTCTTATATATGAGGTTAATTCAAAAATTAGATATAATACTATTTACTATAATAAGAGCCATGTCCATCCATTCGTTTGTCTGAGGTCATGGTTGGAAGTTGGGAAAATATCGCACTGTACAGGAGTTGAATTTGTAACTTTCATATTGGTGGGCCAACGCTAATAAAGGTCAGTTTTACCACTCTGCCAGGCAGATTAATACAACTGCACCAATCAACCACTTTCTTACGTGTTGGAATAATTTTGCGTGCACGTACTTATTACGCTTGATGATTTCTTAAAGACACTCTGAACAGTCAGGGTACTAGTCTTCAGTATAAAAAACATTTCAACTTATTGAACTGAATGAATTGGTATGAAGCACAAACAGCCAAGGAGACCAGTTTTTAACTAACTAGGACTGTTGAAAGTTTTATAGGCCTACATGATGATAATGAAAGCAACTGAGTCATAACAAAATACTGTCTCAAATACTTCTGCTGATTATTGCAACACTTCGAATGAGTCATTTTCAAATGTTTGTAAATTAATGAAATAACTTGTTTACAGTTTGTCAACTGAGGAAATAGAAAATATTTGTGCTACCCGATGTCATAAACGTTCATTAACATGCAAAAAATTTGGACCAGTTTCAACAAGGTCTAAATCGTATTCACATTAGTAACCTTAAAGAGTCAGAAGTATTGAATGGATGAAGGAGGTATTAGTCTCAGGCTTGAACTCAGCAATACTTACCAAACCATCGTGGTGAAATAGGGATTAAGTAGGTTGTGATTGCAACTCTATCACATTCCAAAGATAACATGACTAAAACTGACTCAGGGTTCTGAATTTTGCAGGGAAAAGATAACACATGGAGTATAATTAGCAGCAACCCTGGCAATCCTGGGGGTTCTTTCATTCTTAATCAGATAGCCTACAGATGAGTATTTAAAAGGCTGGTTCTCAGAAACCAGACAAAGTTTTGTACCCAAATGTTCTTGGTAACTTGGTGGAAAGAAAGAAGCACAGGCATGTGAAGTTTGAAAGGAATTGGCCAACAAATATGGAAACGCATTGAATTTCCACATTTTTTACATTCTCCTTCCACATTTCAGCAAACTAAGAGACAGACACGCAAATACAAAGTGAGATTTATTAATGAAAATACCTGACACAGATCACGAATTTCATAAGATTTGACAGAACTCAAGGGTTCAGGGAATCGAGGGTTCATTTGAATTCTCCACCTGTAAGAGTTTATCATCTATGTACCATCTATGGCTGACATCCTATTGACAAAAGTTTGAGGTAGCCGGTTCATTATACAGATTGCAATGAGACTAGGGCACACATCAACTATTATGTTCGCAACTATATGATAATAAACTGAATCAAGGAATGACTAGAATCTGATATAAAGATGTAGCTGAGAGGAATTTAAAATGGTGACAGATCAATACAAACTTTTAGAACAAATATATACATGCTATCGATTGAGCAAAAGTAAATTTATGAATTTCATTGCTTATATAGTTTCACAATTAATGGAATTGACAGACCCTTCAGGAAGTAGCAAGTGCTATCATACCCTGAGCCCTCATGTTCATTAATCACCCATTGCTATATCTCTTGCAAAGCATCTTTCTAGTTTGAATCACAGCAACAGCTGATGAAAGACCAGATGAAGGGCGGATTAAAACAGCCCAGTTTTCCTTGTAGAGCCAGTCTGTCAAGTAAAGCACCGATTATAATAGTTGTCATGCTTACTTATTATTTTCAATGCCTACCAAACTAGAGGAACCTTTATCATGTTATAATAATGGCACAAACCGGTTCTTGGACAACTCTTCA
This sequence comes from Watersipora subatra, assembly GCF_963576615.1. Lineage (NCBI taxonomy): Eukaryota > Metazoa > Bryozoa > Gymnolaemata > Cheilostomatida > Watersiporidae > Watersipora > Watersipora subatra. The sequence continues at coordinate 11,788,848 of NC_088709.1, forward strand.
AGTAAAATTCTCTTTCCCCAGACAAATGGTGTTCGTCAAATGCTCCGTAGAACAACTGTTCCAATAGAACATTTACCACCTCTAATATGTTTAAAAAGTTGCAGTAATAATTTAGAACAAAGAAAGAGTTATAAGCCCTTAACTTACCAATGCATTTGTCAATGCGTTGTTATCCGAACAAATGGAGATCACGCATCACTGACTTTGTCGAAAGTGAACATGGTAAAATGAAGCTTATTTATGAAGGCTAAATTTCCATCAACCACAACGAAATAACGCCTACCTGTCTCTCTTACATAATGAAATTCAAACATTCAAAATCTTTTTGTGTATTTTAGTCCATACACCTCACAAACCTTCCAACATAAATTTAGAATCCCAAATAATCACCAAATTTCAGTTCCTTATGATTTACTATTGGTGAATAAAGCTACTTGATATGAACTTCTGGCTAGCAGTGAATTTTCTAGCAAACTTGCCTAATGTTTAAACAGCCATACATAAGGCTATTCGGCACACAGAAGCAGTATTCCTACAAGTAATAACTGCGATAATTTTGTTACTAAATTTAGCATCAATCTTTGAAGAAAGTGCTATAATAAGACTAAACTTTTATATTTAGTTTTTAAATGAGTTTTGAATAATGGATTGATTTTAATGTCATTTCAAATTAACATGCCAAAATTGCTCCTAAAAAACCTCTATACCCAAAAGTTATGGGATGGAATAACTTTTGGGTGCAGAAGTTGTATGCCATGTATACCATACATGGTCAATGTTGGCATACATGGCACACAACTTCTGTTGTATGTCATGTATGCCATGCTGCTTATGTATCCCAGTCGGTCTGCCATAGTCAACTGGCTGGCCGTGTGGACTGAGTACGTCCCTCCCAGCCATCAGGCTGATAAAAAATTGCCCAGTCCAGCCAGGCCGGGAAAGACTCAGGCCAGCTCGACTAGACCGAGATGAGGAGATAGGGAACTTAGCCGAGAAGAGGCCAGGCCTGACAGAAGTATAACCCACCAGCTGCCAGTTAGTAAAGAGCTGACTGGCCGCACGCCGAGCCAGTACTTAGGAGACTGACCAGCTTCCGAGCTGGCAGAAGATGACCCTTTGGCTCTCTGGAGATGAAGGCGGAGCCTAACCCTTCCTCAATGATAGACAAGAGGCAAGACGATCGATAGCCAGCCGAGCATGGTGAACCTCACTACCTATATGCAGACATTTGTATGCACAAACATTGACTGTATTTCGATATATTTATTCAAATAGATATATTTATAGCTTTCTACTCGATCAAGTGTTTGATTCACTGCACAGATGTAAATGTTTTGTGACAGTTCCTTTACAAATTATTATCAAGTTGTTAGGTTACAGTAACCAAATGCCTGCATTTGAACAAATATTTATTGGATGCAATCATCGATCTCTGTAAACAAATTCCACTTGTTATTGAATGTGTGCGCATGTCTGTCTGTTAGTTTGTATAAACTTTGTGTTTCCACATCATTTGGCCGACTTTGTCCAAAGTTCAGACGTATAAGCTTAACGACTTTCTCTACGCCGCTAAAAGTACTCAGTTTCAGAACTTTGTCTAATTCTAAAGAATCATTTTCTTAAACACCCACCTGCAGGCTATCTGTTTGAAATGGAAAACAATTTTGGTCATCGGCAGGCTTGCTGCCGTCTTTGATGAAGTAATTACTGGGTCAGTCACTTTTCACTGAGAGAGACATGAAGAAGATATTTAAAAGTTTAAGAATACAGTTTTCACGATAAAAAGAATAAGCATAAAAAACCTAAATAATCAATTAGTTATTTTTTGCTAGTAGAATTGATGGACTTATCTATATCAGGAAACAAAACTAGCCTAACCTTACTAGTCTCACTTTGAAACTAGTAACAAGTAGTACACTAGTAACTAGCCTTCCTTTGAAACCACATCTTTGCGATGTTTTATTTGAGGCAAGAAAGACAATTAGTTTTTGCATCAGTTTCTAGAGTGTAACCGCAGTCAAAATAACATGGTCAACAGAGCAGGAGTCGTTGAAACCAACACCATAAACCGCTAAGATCAAGGTTTCACACCAACAACATGACCTACTAAGTTAAACTGGCTTATAGTGAAAAAGAGACTGGTATTAGAGCAGCATAGGAGAATGAAAATTCAGGTTAGTTGAGTAGCATGCGATTACATCTGGCTGTCTAAGTGTAATATCACTAGGCTTGAACTGTGTGCAATGACCTGTCCACCCTTTTTGATTATTTAGTAGTGTGCTGCATAATTAGTTTTTGAATGTTGAAATATTTTCCTTAATCTTGCACTGGCTGCAGATGTTCAACAAGTTTTTGCAAGAAAGAAGGCAATTTTTTGTCAGTGCATGCCTTTTACTGTTGAGGCCATAGACATAGACATTTGCAGCTATTACAGTCTTTTGTAACTAGTTTTATTTTTATTTTTATTATTCAATTAGATGAATGTCCAACTTTGCTCGGGTGATAAAAAGTCTTTGCACAGAAAATATATTTTTATTTAACATATAACAACAGTTACCATTCTAGCTTTCAAACTACATATCATGAGAAAATTGTTTCGTGCAGTTCAAATAAATTAAGAGAAAAAATAAAACAACTGTAAAGGTTTTCAAATGTAAAAGAATTAGCAAGTAATAACTAAATAATGTCTGCTTTGTTACAATTACAATAAAATATGCTTTGGTAACAATACAATTAATGTGAACTAAGAAAACAAAATAAAAATCTTGAACATGTTGAATTAATAATAATATTTAGTGCGTAGAAGTGAGTGTATATAAAAAGATGTTACTGTTGCGGCAGAAGCTATCCATCAAAATTTTGAATACGGCGATACTGGTACCTCTTGATTCTTGTACAAATGTAAAAATGAGATAATGTACTGTTTTTGTCTAATACTTTATCAGACCAAACAGAGAGAGAATGTAGAAGCAATTCTTATAAAGATAATATATTTGTCCGCATGAAAAGTATATAGCCATTACAGATTAAGCGATTGAACCTTAGGAAAACCTGACAATATGAGTGTAACAACACATTTGAAACGGCACATTTGAAAATTACCAATTAAAAAATAGATAACCAGTAAAATTTAACAAACTTTGAAAAATAATTGTTAAAAAACCTCAAAAGGTAATATTAATAATTAATAAAAAGTACATGTTTAGCATGCGCAATCGCAATAAGGTTATATAAAGCATTGAGAATAGTAAGATTGGCTTACCCTAGTGGCTACGCTCGCTTAATAGTAAACTTGCAGTTGAATGCCATGGGTTCAAATCTGGTACAAAGGTGTTTTTGTTGCTATAACTTTAATGCCATATCTGGTCGAACAACCGACGTGTGATAAACATAGAATTATATATACAAATATGTTGTTTGTGAAATCATAATTTTATAACATTTTTTATGTATCAGTGGTCATCTGTAAAGCATTCCTATATATACAAGTAAAATGCTATTCACTTCAGTATGGGTTCTAATACATAAACATCAAAATTATGTGAATTATATTTTAGCTAAGTTTTCATACACTTTTAAATTATGAATGCTCCAACAAAAATAAATTTTATGCCGCCATGTAACAGCCAATTACCGCGTGGTATAAAATGATACTAGTAAATGTAAGTAATATAATAAATCAAAATAAATATGTGAGAACAAACTGTGCAGACCATAGGTATTTGCAGATATTATGGTTTCAAGTTAATAGCCTTATTGTCATTTGTATTATTTAATCTGTTGCCTACAGATAGTTTCATTGGCTGTTGTTCCCAGACTCATGTATATACCCCAAACGTCAGAGTATGGTGATGTGTCTGCTGCAGTCAAATAAATATGCTACTGGGACTTTTAGACTAAACTCTCAGATAAAACACAACATTCACATTTGTAATAGATACTCTTTTAGTAAGGGCAGCTGCTACTGTCAGCCTAGTATGTCGTAAAAATTTTTTATGTCAACATTGTGTAAAGCTGAAGCATGGGTTTCTAACATGTTGACAATCAATCCTGGTATCTGTTCACTTTTCAAAGTTAAGCATGTGGAACCAATTCTACAAAGTGACTAACCGGTTGTAGTTAATGAGCTGTCACGCTAGCCACCACAGCTGGCTTCAATCAAACTAAAAGTAACCTGACAGAATTCATTACATAGCAACTTCATGGAAGATTATGTCATGAATAGCCAAACCTCAATCAGTTGTACTCACTTTGCTGAATTCATGATTATGATATACGCTGATGATGTGTTACATCACGTTTCTTTGAACTGCTATCACTTGCATGAGTGTCATTATCTGGATATCGTTATCTAAATAACCTTTTTTTGATAGTTTTACATAAACAAGCCATGTCCTTTAGGTCTGGATGTCATCATCTAAATGATTTGATCTGAACAGTCTAACATAGCCTTCAGTGCAAGACATCATTATCTAGCTCATTTTATCTGGATAGTGTTAAATCACTAAGACATGACTTTTAGTACTGAATACCATTATCTAGGGCTCTAGGCAATATTATCTGAATAGTGTTACATCACTAAGGCATGATTTTTAGTACTGAATATCATTATTTTGATAGTGTTATCTGGATAGACATAAATAAAGCCTGGCTTTAGTACAGGATTTCATTATTTAGATAATATTTTTGGGAAAGCCTTACGTAAATAAGGCATGGCTTTTAGTACAGGATATGATCATCTTGATAATGTTATCTGGTTATTTTTACAGAAATAAAGCCTGAATTTTAGTACAGGGTTTAATTAATTAGATACAGCTATCTGGATAACCTTATTTAAGCAAGGCATGGTTTTTAGTACAGAGTATCATTATCTAAATAATGTTATTTGGATAGTTTTACAGAAATATGCCACGGTTTTAGTAATTAATGCTGAATAGAGTAGCTATGAGATTGAGCGAATATGAGCTGTAAAACATTTTTTTACCTAGTCAAACGCTTCTTGTGTCGCACACCTTAGTTTTAGTAGCTTATCAAATTCTGTGTTGCAGCCTAATTAAAGGGTTGGCTCCCTGGATATCAGACCTTCTTTTCAGCAAGCTACCATTTGAATTACAAAGTACATTGTAAATGAAATTTTTTCTCATAAGAAACATGCATGTAATCAGGCGTGAAGCTGAATGGAATTGAAATTAAATTCAACACCGCCTACCTGAATAAAATAAAAAAACTCAGTGGTATTTTTCTTCTGCATAATATATTTATTACCTAGAAAACACTAGTGTAATGATAGCTCAGCATTTACTTTGAGGCGGTCATACAATGCTCCATTCTAAAAAAATTGGCTAAACTTCGAAAAAAAATTTTGCTTTTAAAGTTTTTGCAAAAAGAAACTTTGAAACTCAATTTGGCTATAAAATCATTTTAATAGAAAATTATTCAGACACATCTTTAAAGACAAATTTACCTAAAATTTCAGTCAACTTTATCAGAAATTACCGATGTTTTCTTATCATATGTGATTATTTTTGTTATTTGAGGTTTTATGACTGATAAGAATTCTCAAGACTTAAAATGACAAAACATGATCGTATATAGTGCAAATGGCCAAATCCAGCAAAGAGACCTGTATTGCTGCAACTTGAACACGATAGTCATGTTCAAGTGTCTGTGCCGTGTTCATGTGTCAAAATGACATCATTTCAACGCATGTTTTTCTTCTGAGAGTTTTAACAGAGATTTCATACTAAAAACAAAGTTTTGTCCGTACTCTTACAAAGTTTTTGCAAAACAAAATTTTGAAGCTCAATATGACTATAATATCATTATATGGAAAATGATTCAGACACAGCTTTAAGAAACCTATACGAAGTACTCACAGTTGACAAGGTCAAGGTCAAGTGTGTGAAAGTTTTAAGCAGCTTTACAAGAAACAGTTAAAAGAAGCTCTTAAGATGAAGACCGCATACTGAGTAGGGATTACATTGACTAAAACATGTTTTTACTGAGCTCTTACGTGTCATTTAAAAATTGCATATATATAAACTATATATGCATGACTTAACAACAGCGCAAGCGTCATCGATGAATACATGTTATAACAGCTCTCTTCTCTGACATTTGTAAATAGTAAATAAACATAGAAGTCCAAATGCTATTATTATATAATTTCAAAAGTAGAAGAAGAAAATTTAATAGGTACTCTGTAGTCATTACAGCTAGTCATTCTATTCACTGTTGTTTAGACCTTTATTGGATGGCCTGTTAGAAAATACTAGCATGAATCTAATGCTGTAAAAGTGCTGCAGCAGTGCTGTAGCAGTGCTGTAGTGGTGCTGTAGCAGTGTTTCAGCAGTACTGTAGCAGTGCTGTAGCACTGCTACAGCACTGCTTCAACGGTGCTGTAGCGGTGCTGTAGCGGTGCTGTAGCAGTGTTGTAGCAGTGCTGTGGCAGTTTTGTAGCAGGCCTGTAGCAGTGCAGTAGCTAGGGTGTAGCAGGGATGACACTAATTGGCTCGAAACCACCGCTAAACATTTGCATTCATGTGAAATAATGCTATGAATGGTGCCCATAAATCCCAATAATCTTCTATAGCCAGTGTGATGCATTATCAGTTCCTTGAATCAGGTACTTGTGTAAGAGCAGTTACTAGGACTAAAGCCAACTGACAGTCTTAGACATGAGGTCTTTCAGTTCTAAGTAAAGCTTATGCTAGCGTGTGGCACCTCACTTTGTAGCATCTTTTCTCTCTCTAGCATTTAACTAGTTGGCACAAGTTTTGAAGCATGACAACGGTTTAGTCCTTCGCTTCATTTCTCTCTTACTTCAATCTATTATTTTCCAGCTTGATGCTCTGATGTAACACGTTTTGAACCTGTCAAAGGGAAGATACCATTTAAAGTTGCGTGCATACAAATCTACCAACTCTAATTTCATTTTTGTCAGGTTTCAGTTACTGACCCAACAGCATCATCACTTTCTTGTAAATGCACCAGCTTGGTATGAAGGTGAGAGACCAGCAAAATCATTAAAACTGAAACCTTTTGCCGCCGAGTAACGCACTTGAGGTTAAGTGCAAAAATTCTTGTAAGTTCCCTGCTGTTTATTACCAGATGTGCAATCTATACTTGACATTCATCTAAGACCAGCAGCAGCACTGACCCTTCATCCGTTTTTCTTAACCTGGGTTCGATCGAACCCTAGGGGTTTAGTAAGCCAGTCTCAGGCGTTCAGTCAGGGCCTCTCAAAGGCAACAGCAGAACTCAAACTCATTAGCTAATTCATGTTTTCATAAAAATATACTTAATTTGTTTTGAGTTCATGACTCGTGTTGGTTTTTTAATTTGAACACTTTGATGTAATGCACAGTTTATTTTGTGCACCAGTATGACATAACCATGTCTGGAAAAAAATCATGTTTTAATTTTCAATGAAAAAGGGTTTTGTAACAACACATATGTATCGGGTGGCGTTCAGTACATCCAAAAAAGTATATGACTACTGCCTTGCATCAAGAGTGTGATACAGCATAGCATCGCTGTTGGCATGTCAGCCAATCATACATATATGACTGTTTGCATATTTTACTATGATTCATATGTGAAGTAGCCAGCAAATTGAATTGACTTATATTTCTATCTAGCAACGGGATGATATCATAGTAGTGTGCTACTCAGCACTGTTAGCACTCAGCCCTTGATTTCACAGATGATATTGTAACTTGTAACTTGAAGGTATGAAATGGCAGCTCTTTCACTGTACTTGTACGTGTCAAGTATATGGGTTGTGCACCTTGCTTAGCTGCTAAGATTGTTCCCGACGAAAGGCTTTTGGAGTTATGTTATTTGACTTTGTCAAAGCTCTAAGTAATGCTATCTAATAGAGATTCAGTAATTGAATCTGCAAGTTTATGCGATAAACTTTGTATTTTTATTTTTATATTCAGTGCTACGGGTATAAACAGAGAATGGAGTATTTTTATATATTTTTTGTTATATGTCTTTTTATTACGCTAGCGCTGCTATAGCCAAGAATATCAGCTCAAATTCCCTCACCATTAGGCATCCAATGAGTTATCAATTACATCTGAAATGCTGAGTTTCTCATCTGAATAATCTATAAATAAAAGGTTTGAATGGCTGATATTGCTGAAGGACATCTCAATACTTACTGGCCACCAAAGAGCAGTTTTCCTGTTGATACTTTAGAGCACCAATGTTGAGGAGAACCATGATGGTGACATGTTAATCGCTATGGAAACTGGGAATGCCTGCTCATGTTTTCCTTACTGTACTTCATAATACATCATAATACTAGTCCCATTGTTTGAATAATACCTAATGTGTTGTTTTGCAAGTTATTTTAAAGTGCTGTTATTTTGTTCATTTTTTTGAAGATTACTGGTTTTCACTTTTATAATAACTTTATAAAATGCAGCTAATGCCCTCTTTGTTAACATGGTTAGCCAATTAGCATGAGCAATACAAACATGCTCTAGAAAGTTCCAGGACACCAGCCTAGTGACTATATCATCAATATCATTATTTGACTACCACCTATTTGGTCTACCAACTGGTGCCAAACATTGATGTGCAAAGCCAGCCCTTTCAATATATATTTGTGTGTCTATTGTAAGTCTGCAATGCTTGCTTCACTAAGGTATTGAGGTTCTGTAAGTTTGCAAAAATGTATTGTATGAATGAACTTATAATGCCTGAAAAAGTAGCTGGGTGATATGCAATACAAATAATACATATACAGAAACAAGCAGCTGGTACAGAAATAAGCAGCTGGTACAGAAATAAGCAGCTGGTACATAAATTCTTTGAAATATTGTAAGTTAAATAATATTTGTTTTTAAAACTTATTAGTCCTTGCTGCTGAACGTTACACAGACATAATTATAAACTCAAGGGTCACTTGAAGCGCAGCAACTTTATACTTATATACACTAGTTTGCTTAACTGAAAAGTATTGGAAATCATAAAATCATAACTATAAAACATAAAATCATGTAAATCATAACACTTGTTCAAATGTCGAAGTCTTAGAAAGTCCAGCTAAGTAAACGGGAAACGAAACATTTTTGCAACTACTAATATGAGCAGAAACCGATAATAAAACGACACAGTTAACATGAAAGTAATTATCTTTTCATTACAACATATATAATTAATTCCTTGAAGCTTCATAAGAACAGAACTCCAGTTCCTTATTACTAATAAATGTGAAGCAAATAAAATTATCGTGTTAGGAAACCACCATAATTACTTTTGGATTTTCAAGATTCTTCCAATTGGCATACAATATTGTTAGACATGCTGCTGGAGACATGAGGAGCTAACTCCAATAGACATATTCCAGAGCCATTTAAGTGGGTAGGACCTCAATATAGCTGTTAGCGTCTGTATTTGCTCTGCAATAATGTAAGAATAAAAACAGTTGGTTTATAGCAGAAGTAAATTTGGATAAATAGGTTGTTTATAAATTATTGTCAGTTTGGTAACAGAGACTAATTGTAAATCTGCATCAAATTTCAGTATATCCTACTTTAATGAATGAGCTTTTCAAATTTTGTACCTTCTCACGTTTCTTATGCTACATGTTTATTTTATGTCAAATATAGTTTCCGAGATCTTTTGTTGCTATGTCGTTTGTTACAGGATAATTACAGATTTTCAACTCAATATTCAGCTTTTGAGATATGAACGAATTTCATACAGCCTCTAACGATTATTTTGAAAATATCATTGTTAGCTCCTTTAATAGACTTTTACGTAAAACATGTTCTGTTAACAGGAGAATTTATTTTAAATAATATATGTCAAGTTATTTATTTGTTTTGATTGGCTAACTGATGATTTTATGGTTTTTTGTATTTTTGGGAAAATAATTAGGAATACATTTTGGTTCAAAATGAATTTATTGCTGACAAACTATGATAAACCAAAAGTTATTCTACTGCAAAATAAACAGCAGTTAAAAAACTATTCTTTTTAAAAATGTGTTTAAACAATCATCTAGCAAAGGGCAAATATCAATTATTAACTATCATAGCTAGTGATTTAAAAAAAAATTTAGATGGTGAAATTTAGTTGTGAAAGCTGTAAATAATGTTAAAAGATAACTAAAAACTTAACCACAATCAAGCTTACTTGTATTTTTATTCAACCTGATGTAACAAAATAAGTTTTAAAAAGTTATAAGAATTTCCTAGCAGTCATAAATTCTGAAACATTTTGTACAAAGTTGATCCTTGAAAGGCTAAAACAAATATGAAATAAAAGCAAATACTTTATTGCTCAGTAATAGCTAGACGGTTTAGACAAAATGCAGTAACCAACAGTAACAGATCTTAGAAATTATTAGCACTCAAAGTCACAGTAGACATGCATCTTAACCCCATCACACCAAAGTCAAATAGAGCGGTTTTCTTTCTCGTTTTGACATATTTCTAAAATATATGAATGAAAAACAACGATAAAACTTTTGATTTTGTTTTTAATTAAAATTAAAGTTTCATGAGGTTATGGAAAGCTCTCTGTATGAGTTTTAATTTAGCAACTCCTATTTTGTTACAAATAGAGTCAATGAATAGAAGAGCACACAACTCCATTTCTGTAAAAAAGCAAGTTTTCAACGGTCTATGTCTCATGATAATGCATGTTAGTTTATCTAAACCCCCAAAGTAATAGTTCCCATCCTAGTGATAGTAGGAATTGCCTCCACTTGCCATACTATTTATTTAAACATTAGCATTGAGTTAGTATTATCATCAATAAGACCTCTAAGGAAATAAAGGATTGTCAGTTTTGATTACCTCTCTCTCGATGGATCGTCTGGTCCAAAGTAGTCATAAAGATGAGAGCCAACAAAGAGGGTCTTTTCCATTTCCAATGCTTTATATGGATGCTCAAGTGAGCCTCTTCGTGGTGGCTCATAGATGCCTTGTCCTCTCTCAGCAGAGCCTCGCAGCTCAACATCTTTAGCTGAAGTTATAACATACAATATATTATCTTTTTCTACAAAGACTATATATAAGTCAATTGTAGATAGCATTTAGTCAAATATTTGATGGTGAATCTAGTATCAGCTTCTATGCTATGAAGTAATGAGTAGATGTTACGATAGCCTTTGGCCCTAGCGTTACCGTAGAATGAGCTAAAGTTAAGGGTAGATATAAACTTATTCTCACATCAGTTCTAGACTGCCACTATGTTTCCATTGTACGAATGATACAGATTTGGAGTTGTGCACACATTGAGATATCAAGCGATAATTGTTTCAATGACATTCGCATGTTGTAGAGTAACATGAGCCCTTTATTTTAAAAGAGAAAAGTTTCTATGCCAGAGGTCAAAGTAGTGAATTCGAAACCGCTCAAATCAAATTCAGATCGACCGGTGTAAACAATTTTTAATAGGAATAGCTTGTGCGGAATTTTCTTGTGCATCATTCGAAAAGTGTCATTTCCATTTCTTGCAACCAGGTAACATATAGTAAAAATTTAAGAGTAGCATAACTCGCTTAGCTTGTGAATTTTGCCCGTTTACATCTTACGGATAATGCAAACTTTTAGATTAACTGTGTCATATAAACATAGTGTGCAATTTCCTCCGAGATAACCTGTGGTCATAAACATTATAAGGTCAACCTAACAGAAGTCTTGGCGCCAACACTGTCAACTGCTCGGTTAACTTGAAAATGTTAGACCCGTATTCTAACCCCTTTTATCAGACAGAAGGTTTGAGTTGAAACGATAGCTTATTCAGCTAAATGGGAAGTTTAGGCCGCATCCATTGCTTACTCATCAAAACAGAAGACTGAACTACATCGACAACGCCTACAGCTGTATTTCTAAAAAATTGTACAATGAGTCATTTTTAGATATCAAAGTGTCAAATGTCGCTGGTAAGTATGAATAAGGAATAGTTTTTAGTGACAGATACTTTACCGTTTGTATGGGCTTGTTTCAGCGTTTCCTGGTGTGCTTGATCAAGATGTCTACAAAATAATGCACAGATGCAAAGCCATCAAATAACACAAACTCTTAAATGGTCTTTTAGGCTGTCACTAAGCAAGCCTCATCTGTTAATTTAAAGAAGAATACACACACTGAGAAAGCCATGTCATAACTGTCACAGGGTAGTAATCTCGCATTGACTTAGCTTCTGTAATAAACCTTTCCTACTTTCATTAGTTTTTTTTATTAATTATTATTCCTCTTGTTGCTCAGTTTCTTAATCAACATCGTAACTAGGTGTTATTGCAACCTTGAGTCATATTTACAGTAGGTAGGCAGATGTTATGCATTAATGGGTACACAAATGAAAAAAACAAAGTTGGCACATTTATTGGTTAACTCTGTTGTTCCTGAAGTGTTTATAAATTTGTGTTTGTAAATACAGAACCTTAAACCCCAGCCATTTGAGAATAGATTTTGCGACTGACGATTGCCTTAAAGATGTGATCACCTAAATTTTTAGTGGGTTTTATCAATACGCAGAGGTATTTTTTATCATTAAAGGTTTTTAAAGCATCTTCTCTGAAAACCAGCGAGCAGAACAATATCGCTCACAGCTGTCATGCAATGAACTAAGGCTATTTTACATTGATAATCACAGTAAAATTTACCAGTAAACTAGACTTTAGAAGCACATTGTGGCGTTTGCAAGAATAGGAGACAACTTCTTGTTGTTCCCATTGTAGTTACACTGTAGTTGTAGTAATATGTAAGTAACATGATTAGTATGGATATGTAACGTTGTGGCAACATTCAAGCAAATTTAAAAATTGATGATTTCAAAACTTGCTCATTCAGACAGTTCAGTTAGGCAACCTTCATTTACAATTATGGAAGAAATTATTATCTTTAGGAACGCTATAAACCTTCTGTAAAGCCCTTTAGGTTAAACATATTCACATTCTCATATCAACCCTAACTTATTAGTTTTATCTTTCAGCACATCTGTGTGCTAATATTAATGGTCACACTTTAGATGTTATTTCCTTACAGATTATGGCTGTTAGATTAACCATAAACTTACAGTAACCTTTAGCAGATTTTATCAAGAAGAATCAGCATTTTTGTAATAATTGGAAATTATTTTTGATGTTCGAGGTGATCTGACTGCCAAGATGTTTCAAGATTAAAATTGATCAAACTATTGTGGTTTAAACCCTCAGAGCAAGCAGATCTATAGTTGCAAAGAGACTGACGGAATATAGATATGTAAGCCAAACGCTACAATTTAAATGCAATAATCGAAAACAACTATAGCAACAATAGCTGCTAGTGATGTCATTTTGCACACATGTTTTTAGTGTTTCAACTTTGATCGAGTTTTGTCAATTTTAATCTTGAAAAAAATTTTCAAATTCAAGCGCGCTAAACCGGATTTGAACAAAAAGTAATTGAATAATTACGATTATTTTTTACCAAAGGGTCATTCTAATAAGTCTTGTCTGTACTAGTCTGCAGTATATTCAATAAATATACTGCATCATAACTTATACTGCTGTCAAAAACTTCAATACTTACATCTTTGGTTTGTCTGGTCCAACATAACCTTCTTCATTCTCAAGTCTTTCTGGCAAGTCAGTGGTCATCGATGGAGCAGAGTTACCTGTGCAGTTACCAGCAGAGTTACCTGTGTTCAGATTGTGATTTTCATCAACTAGCTTTTGACTATTATTGTCATAAAGCTGTCTTTCCGCTGCTCTCTTCTGTTTGCTTTGCGCCTCTCTCGACTTTTCCAGGTCAACAATGAGAGTCTCTTCTATTACCAATGCTTTATATGGATGCTCGAGTGAGCCTCTTCGTGGTGGCTCATAGGTGCCTTGTCCTTTCTCAGCAGAGCCTTGCAGCTTGACATCTTTAGCTGAAGTTATAACAAACAGTATATTATCCTTTTCTACAAAGACTTTATAGAAGTCAATTGTAGATAGCATCTATAGTCAAATATTTGATAGTGATTCTAGTATCAGCTTCCACGCTAAAAAATTAATAATGAATGGATCTTAGAATAGCCTTTGGCCCTAGCGTTACTATAGAATAAGGTAAAGTTAAGGGTAAATAAAAACTGATTCTCATATCAGTTCTAGACTGCCACTATGTTTCAATTGTACGGATGATGCAGATTTGGAGTTGTGCGCACATTGAACTACTGTGTAATAATTGTTTCAATGACATTCACATGTTGTAGAGTAACATGAGCCCTTTGTTAAAAAAATAAAAGTTTCTATGCCAGAGGTCAAAGTGGTGCGTTCGAAACCGCTCAAATCAAATTCAGATCGACTGGTGTAGAAAAGTTTAAAATGGAACAGCTTGCACTGCATTTTCCTGCGCTTCATTCGCAAGTGCCGTTTCCATTTCTTGCAGCCATGAAACACATAGTAAAAATTTGGGAGTAGCAAAACTCGCTTGGCTTGCAGGTTTTGGCCGTTTACATCTTGCAGATGATGCAAACTTTTAGATTAACTGCGTCATGTAAACATAGTGTGCAACTTCCTCCAAGATAACCTGCGGTCATAAACATTATAAGGTCAACCTAACAGAAGTATTGGCGCCAACACTGTAAACTGTTCGGTTAATCTGAAAATGTTAGACCGGTATTCTAACCCCTTTGATCAGACAAAAGGTTTGTGTTAAAACGATAGCTTACTCAGCTAAATGGGAAGTTTAGACCGCAACCATTGCTTACTCAGCAAAACAGAAGACTTTGAACTGCATCAACTACGCCTACAACTGTATTTGTAATAAATTGTACACTGAGTCATTTTTGTTATCCACGCGTCAAATGTCACTGATGAGTATGAATAATGAATAGTTTTTAGTGACAGATACTTTACCGTTTGTATGGGCTTGTTTTAGCGTTTCCTGGTGTGCTTGATCAAGATGTCTACAAAATAATGCACAGATGCAAAGCCATCAAACAACACAAATTCTTAAATGGTCTTTTAGACTGTCACTAAGCATGCTCCATATATTAATTTAAAGAAGAATACACACACAGACAAAGGCATGACATAGGCTAGTAATCTCTCACTGGTTGGCCTTTTGTAAAAAACCTTTCGTACTAATTTATTTTTATTCAGTCTTCTCTGTACTACTCTGCAGTATAATCAATAAATATACTGCATCATAACTTATACTGCTGTCAGAAACCTCAATACTTACATCTTGGGTCTGTCTGGTCCAACATAACAATCATAACCTTCTTCATTCTTAAGTCTTTCAGGCAAGGCAGTGGTCGTCGATGGAGCAGAGTTACCTGTGCAATCACCAACAGAGTTACCTGTGTTCAGATTGTGGTTTTCATCAACTAGTCTTTTGGCTATAATTGTCATAAATTTGTCTACCTGTGGCTCTCTTCTGTTTACTTTGCGCTTCTCTCGACGCTTTCAGGTCAACAATGAGAGCCTTTTCTATTTCCAATGCTTTATATGGATGCTCGAGTGAGCCTCTTCGTGGTGGCTCATAGGTGCCTTGTCCTCTCTCAGCAGAGCCTTGCAGCTCGACACCTCTAGCTGAAGCTATAACATACAGTATATTATCTTTTTCTACAAAGAATTTATAGAAGTCAATTGTAGATAGCATCTAGTCAAGTATTTGATAGTGATTCTAGTATCAGCTTCCACGCTAAAAATTAATGAATGGATCTTAGAATAGGCGTTGGCCTTATCGTTACTATAGAATAAGGTAAAGTTAACGGTAAATAAAAACTGATTCTCATATCAGTTCTAGACTTCCACTATGTTTCAATTGAAAAATTGTTTCAGTTCAAAAAAGATAAAAAGTTTCTATGCTAAAGGTCAAAGTGGTGCATTTGAAACCGCTCAAATCAATTTCAGATCGACTGGTGTACAAAAGTTCAAAATGGAACAGCTTGTGCTGCATTTTCCTGCGCATCATTTGCAAGTGCTGTTTCCATTTCTTGCAACCATGAAACGCATAGTAAAAATTTGGGAGTAGCCAAACTCGCTTGGCTTGCAGGTTTTGGCCGTTCACATCTCTCAGATGATTCAAACTTTCAGATTAACTGTGTCATGTAAACATAGTGTGCAACTTCCTCCAAGATAACCTGCGGTCATAAACCTTGTAAGGTCAACCTAACAGAAGTCTTGGCGCCAACACTGTAAACTGTTCGGTTAATCTGAAAATGTTAGACCGGTATTCTAACCCCCTTGATAAGACAGAAGGTTTGAGTTAAAACGATAGCTTACTCAGCTAAATGGGAAGTTTAGACCGCAACTATTGCTTATTCAGCAAAACAGAAGACTTTGAACTGCATCAACAGCGCCTACAGCTGTATTCGTAATAAATTGTACACTTAGTCATTTTTGATATCCACGCGTCAAATGTCACTGATAAGTATGAATAATGAATAGTTTTTAGTGACAGATACTTTACCGTTCATATGGGCTTGTTTTAGCGTTTCCTGGTGCGCATGATCAAGCTGTCTACAAAATAATGCACAGATGCAAAGCCATCAAATAATAAAAATTCCTAAATGCTTTTTTAGACTGTCACTAAGCTTGCTCCATATATTAATTTAAAGAAAAATACACACACAGACAAATGCATGTCATAGGCTAGTAATCTCTCACTGGTTGGCCTTTTGTAAAAAACCTTTCGTACTAATTTATTTTTATTCAGTCTTCTCTGTACTATGCAGTATAACCAATAAATATACTGCATCATAATTTATACTGCTGTCCGAAACCTCAATACTTACATCTTGGGTCTGTCTGGTCCAACATAACAATCATAACCTTCTTCATTCTTAAGTCTTTCAGTCAAGTCAGTGGTCGTCGATGGAGCAGAGTTACCTGTGCAATCACCAACAGAGTTACCTGTGTTCAGATAGTGATTTTCATCAACTAGTCTTTGGCTATAATTGTCATAAATTTGTCTACCTGTGGCTCTCTTCTGTTTACTTTGCGCTTCTCTTGGCGCTTTCAGGTCAACAATGAGAGCCTTTTTTATTTCCAATGCTTTATATGGATGCTCGAGTGAGCCTCTTCGTGGTGGCTCATAGGTGCCTTGTCCTCTCTCAGCAGAGCCTTGCACCTCGACACCTCTAGCTGAAGCTATAACATACAATATATTATCTTTTTCTACAAAGAATTTATAGAAGTCAATTGTAGATAGCATCTAGTCAAGTATTTGATGGTGATTCTAGTATCAGCTTTCACACTAAAAAGTAATGAATGGATCTTAAAATAGCCTTTGACCCTAGCGTTACTATAGAATAAGGTAAAGTTAACGGTAAATAAAAACTGATTTTCATATCAGTTCTAGACTGCCATTATGTTTCAATTAAAAAATTGTTTCAATTCAAAAAAGATAAAAGTTTCTATGCCAGAGGTCAAAGTGGTGCATTCGAAACCGCTCAAATCAAATTCAGATCGACTGGTGTAGAAACGTTTAAAATGGAACAGCTTGCACTGCATTTTCCTGCGCATCATTCGCAAGTGCCGTTTCCATTTCTTGCAGCCATGAAACGCATAGTAAAAATTTGGGAGTAGCAAAACTCGCTTGACTTGCCGATTTCCCCCGTTTACACCTTGCAGACGATGCAAACCTGTGGATTAACTGTGTCATGTAAACATAGTGTGCAACTTCCTCCAAGATAACCTGCGGTCATAAATATTATAAGATCAACCTAACAGAAGTCTCGGTGCCAACACTGTAAACTGCTCTGTTAACCTGAAAATTTTAGTCTGGTACTCTAACCCCTTTGATCAGACAGAAGGTTTGAGTTAGAATGAGAGCTTATTCAGCTAAAAGAGAAGTTTAGACTGCAACCATTGCTTACTCATCAAAACAGAAAACTTGGAACTGCATCGACAATGACTACAGCTGTATTCCTAATAAACTGTACAATGAGTCATCTTTGGATATCCACATGTCAAATGTCACTCAATGATAAGTATGAATAATGAATAGTTTTTAGTGACAGATGCTTTACCGTTCGTATGGGCTTGTTCTAGGATTTCCTGGTATACTTGATCAAGATGTCTACAAAATGATACATAGATGCAAAGCCATCAAATAACACAAATTCCTAAATGGTATTTTAGGCTGCCACTAAGCATGCCCCATTCGTTAATTAAAAGAAGAATACACGCACTGAAGAAGCCATGTCATAGACTAGCAATCTTTCACGGGTTGGCCTTTGTAAAAAACCTTTCGTACTCTCTCTAATCTATATATATATATATATATATATATATATATATTTCTAAAGTTTGAAGCCTGTTGTCGTCGTCTGTTTGGATACATGTCGAACTGCTAAAACTATTAAATTGTTGAAATTAAACTTCCACAGTATGTTGGACTTATACTCACGAAGATTGCAACCGCAGGTTGTAAATCAACACTCTCTGCCACTGAGCTTTAGTTCAAGGCATATATATTGATCAAATACACTATCATATACAGTATAGCTTGGGCACACGCCAAGTGACGTATTATTTGAGCATTGCGCCTATGCGTTACAATGTCCCTGTTATAAAATGTTGTCCGCCTAGCTCTAAGAAACACAATGCTTTTTCATTAGGGCAATTTTTTTCTGCCACAAAATAAACAACACATTTTTCTCGAAATTAATTTGGCGGTTTGTGGACTGATTATATACCTAATGGAAAGATATACGTTGCTCGCCATGGCAAGTTCAGCAGTATTCATTATGGTAAAACAGATTCGCAAACTGGTAAATGGCAACATTTTAGTTAAAAGTTTGTAGTCTAAAAAATACATCCTAAAACCTTTTTCAAGTATGTGTTTAGTAAGCTAAATTCATTTAAACTAGATTCAATGTTTATGCTACGCATCTGCCTTGAAGGTAAGAAATCTCCACATAGTTCATGGTAATGTTATATTATCTTGCAGATCGTCACCACAAAATACACTAAAATCATTTTAGTTACCTAAAATTACTAAGGTTAACATATTATTTGGTAACTGTTTTTAATGATGATGATTTTTACCAGAAGGGGAATGCATTAGATAATTGCTGTGGGTTTCTATAACACTCTATGCACATCTATAGCCTACGATATTCTCGCATGACAAGACTGGCATGCAAAATTGGCATGCCAATTGTCGCATGCCAATGCTGAAACGAACTAAAGTCATATAATTGTATACCAAATCATTTTTCACTGTAATCGTGGCAAAACAGACTATACTTAGCCATTACTTGCTAATGATTTCACATTTACGTTTAAACACTTTTACATTTTTATTTTTCTTCCTAAATTATTTCAACGAAACACTTCCTTCAAGTTATGAAGTTTGAAACTTACAGTCGTTTGAAAAAGTTTGAAAACTTTACAATTGTTTTTTTTCTCAAAGCATTTGAACTGCACAAAAATACGTTTCTCATAATATGAAGTTTAAAAGTTAAAATAGTAAATGTTTTATATGTTAAATAAAAATAAACTTTTCTGTCCAAAAACTTTTTTATTACCCAGGCAACGCCGGGTAATAAAAACTAGCACCTTACATAAAGCTACATAGTTTCACTAGTTCCTTCAAAAAGCATAAAGACATTATTAGATTTGTTGCTTTTTCCCTATTGACTTCACAACAAGTTATTATGGCGACCTTGCATTATATCTAGGTAGGCAAATGTCATGTAAAAATGTGTACACAAATGAAACAAAAAGGTTGGCACATTCATTGGTTAACTCTCTTGCATCTGAAACCAAATTTTTGTTTGCAAATACATAACCATAAACCTCAGCCATTTGAGAATAGATTTTGAGACTGACGATAGCCTTAAAGATGTGGACACATCGAATTCTTGTAGAAAAGTACAGATATTTTTTGTCATTTACGATTTTGTTTGTCGTTTCAGGTAATTTGACTGCCAGGATGTTTCAAGATTAAAGTCGACAAACTTGCTCGCAGTTAAAATGATCAAAAGAAAAGAAACGTTTTCAGACTACTACCAAAATGATGCCAAGACTTGACTCCTTATGGCACCGTACTACCAGTACCTTTAGAGGAACTTAAAAAAGCTTTACTACAAAAGACCAGCTTGTATAGGTACTCAAATGTTGTCACAATACTTATCAAACATCCTTGTCTGATAACATCTGCCTAGAATGCCACAGCACAAAAAGAGCACATATGCTAGTGTGTTTATTGTTACATGGCCCGCTAAGAAGTACGCCGCTTCGTCACTGGCTTTTAAGCATGACATGGAAAAGAAAAATTTAAAAGGAAAACTCTCCTATTACATTTTGCTATCACACTCGCTAAAAGAATGCAGCAATAAATAGCCACCTCTCAAAGAGAAGGAAACAATATGGTGCCTAAGTTTATATGCCAGCATTGTCGATGGCAGAATGCGAATTTAACTCATAGACACAGCTGAACCTGTAGTAGTCGGAGCTACAGTATTACTATAGAAAGCGAGCCAAGGCATACTATTGTAACTCGTATGACTAACATTTGTGATCAAACAACTCCATGTCCTTCAGACAGCTGGCTTGAAGACTATTAGTGGCTCACATCACACCTCACAAGTTTATATAATTAGTGAGATGGTCAGAGATATGCTAGTTGGTTCTGCATCGATCCTACTTTATATCGGCAAAATTGGTCAATAAATGATCGCCTGTATGTCTCAAAATCTTGTAAACTTTAACATGTTTATAAAGTCAATCTCACTTTTTGCCTGCTAAGAAAATTTTAGAAACATAATCTTAGTGCAGAGCAATGAGTTTTTATTTATTTGTTTGGTTTGGAAGTGAAAAAATTTGCAAGATTATGGTGTATTCAACAAACAGCACATACATTAACTACTAATTAATTATGACCAAAAGTAGCCCTCAGCCTCTGCCATTACACTTTCCTCCAGTGGAGGTCCTTGGAATATCCACTCAGCATCTGGAGACTAGAGCAGTTAAGACCAGAGCCGGGGCTGTCACGCTCCAAATGCTACGCACTGAACCTCCGACTCCGCAAACGCTCGTTTTTTTCAGACAGCTTTCAAGCCTGTGCTAGACTGGCAGTACGGAGGGATAGGTCCTGCCAGTGGCGAGTGTCTTTAAGCAGCTAGTGTGCTCATTCCTCCGGCAGGCGATAGAGGAACTCGTTGGCTGTTGGCACTTTTAGCAGGTGAACCAGTTTTTCAGCACAAGATTCAGGTCATTTAAGAACCTCTTCTGCTCTGTCCCTTGGTAACTCAGAGGCGACTCGAGTTGACTTGTACTCCGATGACTCGGCTCTCTTCTTCAGTTGGCTTCCCTTAAAAAAGTGCCTGTATAAACTGTCCAAATTAACTGCTGGCCACAGCAGTTAAGTAGGACAGGTTGACAAGCATGTTCAGTGTGGGAGCATCCGACTAAGTCGGAAGTTCGGTCAGCCATCTCCTGGCCTGCAGAACAAAAAGCCACTTGGATTTGTCTGCTAATCAGACAAAGCTCCCAGACTCGACATTTCTGCCTGCCTTCTCATGTGTTAATTGGTCACGAGAGACATGCTGCTACCGGTAGGGGCACACTTGGATAGCGAAATGTTGAAGAACATGTTGTCTATTCTGTCGGGTGCGAGCAGTGACACCATACAAACCACAATTGGTAGACTAACTCAATGCCTTGGTCACTCGGGTCCATATTTTGCTATTAACGTTCTGCTCAGTCAAAACTACTTTCTTATTCAACTCGGCAGGCAGCTTTGCTATCTGTACTCGTAGTTTTTAGGTCGGTGTTTTTGCCAAAGTCGGTGTGCCAACAGGCTCGGTCTCTGACCAACAAAAAATGTAGCCCTCTCAGACAACTCGGCTTTTTCCATTTTCTCTATCCAATTTGGAGGCTCGTATATCTCAAGGAGTGCTTCACTAGGTTCACCCGATTCACTCAGTTGGCTGCTTGGCATTTCCTTGAAGGGAATGATCTAAGCAGGCATCAACTGGTCGCTTACTGGCAGATTGTCAACTAGGTGTGATTCAACGTAAGCATCTCTGGGTAAAACATATTTGCCCATTGAAGCAGTCTGGTCAAGACACTCTTTTTTTCTGTTGCTGGCGGATCACACTACCTCGTACGAGTTCCCCTGTCTTCATTGACTTAAGCAGACTCAACATTTCTGCCAAAGAGTTTACTGCCTCACTTAGTAAAGTCCTGTCGACTGTTGATCGGGGTCAGTGGTGTAGATATCAGTATATCTCCGGAAGAATACATACTCACTGTAAGGTGCAAAATCAAACTGCCATGACCCACTAATCTCCCGAGGTTGTCACTTCTCCTCAGCCTCTGTATTCACATGCAAGGGGAGTTTAGGATTGGCTGCTACTGCCTACTCTCTATACCGATTCGGCTGTCAAGTGATCTGAGCAGGCTGGGGGCTGTGTCGTGTGACACCAGGTGCTTTTTGCTTCCAGCTTGAAAGCCGTGGAGGCATTGGACTAGAGGGTTGGGCTGACTCTTCTGGAACATCACATTTTTGCTTTTCCAGCTGCCTTCAGAGTTCTTTTAGCTGAGCCTCAAATTTTTGGTAAACTCTTGGCCTTTTGTAGCTTGATCCTTGTGTTTTGCTAGTTCCATTTCAGCTTTTAACCCTGCTTAAGTTTCTTTCTTTTGGCCGTGGTTCTTTTCATATTCACATATTCGCACCTCCACGAGGTTTGACGGTGCTCAGCTAGCCCTGGCTTTGCACAGTTTTTCCAATTCACCACAAAAATGTCCCCTAAATAGACTGGCATCACTGTCTCCAATGCATTCACACTCTTAAGTGTGACACCCGAGCCAAAGAGCGGTGGCTCATCATTTATCTGATGGCCTTCCGCTCCCATATAATTGCCAACCGTTATGCCGGCTCGGAGGTCTAAAGGTTGCTCCGTCAGATTGAAGCACCATGTGACTGCACTTCTCTTTGACTCAGGCCAGTTCAAACTCATAGCCAACAGCAGCCCACTGAGGCAACCCTCAATCATGTCAGAGGCCACCCATCCACAGAGAATACGGGTTGCGGCAACTTCATAGCACACCGGTGTGCTAGCAAAATTGCTTCTTTATAATACCATCCTCACTGATGTGGCTTACAACAAACACCTTTTCGGTCTTCACATCACAAAGTTGTTTGGGTGGACATACAGCTTCAAAGAATGGCAGCCGGGTCTTATTGGCCATGAGACCGTGGCTGTTTCTCTTTTCCAACAAGTTCCTCAAGCCCTGAGGTAGCTTGACAAACACTTCCTTGCTCAGCAAAGTTGTGGTACACCCAGTATCGATCAGGAACCAGACAGGCTGCAGTTTCAACTTTCCGGTGAGAAAGTAACTGGTAAGATTGGGCCGGTTCAGATTTTGTGCCTTGATTGGTTCTGTATCACCCTTGCCTTGCTAGACAAGCTTTTCTGTTCTAGGGACTGTTGAGTTTTTGGAGCAGCTTTTTGAATTGTTCTCTGACTCTGCCAGGGTGCTGCCGTTACAACTCTTCACTATCTTTACTAAAGTAATTATCCTTTAGACAAATACTTTAGTTCATATTTATGTTTGCATTCAAGTATAATAGTGCAAACATCTTTATAGCTTTTAGACTTCATAAAAATCATCCACAGTAAATAATAACTGATTGAAGGGATAAGTAGATAACTAGAGAATATGTAAATGTACATTTAACACATTGCGATTTAAATTTCAGTTTTATGACGTTTCTGTCTAATCTTAAATGTCTAAACTCAAAACTGAACAGCAGTGAACACTATTCGTACCAATTAGAGGTTTCTATTATATAGTTATCAGTTCAGTATGATTTGATTAACCTTTTTCCTTTTCTGGAAACATTGGTCAGCTTTATGGCTGCCACAAGTGAAGTTTAAAACGAAATATACCAGTCAGAACTAATTTATAGATAGCATATACTTTATCGTCGTCATGTGAAAAAACAACAATCAACCAATAAGGGTGGTTTTGTATTTATTCGTGTTCGTATTTATGAATTTGGAGTTATCATCTTTATAAACTGTAAGTGAACACTCCGTAATTACGTTTTTGATGACCCACGAATGAATCCATTGTCAGAAAGCAGGAGCTTGGTTACTCCAGCTAATAATCAATCAACTATTTGTAAAGACTCAGCAGTGTTTTTAATACTGCATCAACACAAATACACTTGCCCACTGTCAACAAGCTCTCTCTACTTGGTTATTACGCACTCTTGTGTATAGCTATCAAGGTAAAAGTGTAAGCGGTATGTATGCTTTTGAGTCCTATTTTCGTTGCTAATCGTGTATTTGTAACTGTAGCTACATTTTGATGACCCACGAATGAATCCATTATCAGAAAGCAGGAGTTTGGTTACTCCAGCTTATAATCAATCAACTATTTGTAAAGACTCAGCAGTGTTTTTAATACTGCATCTATTTAGGTTAAAATACGCGCATCATTAATATTTGTAAGTTTAAATTATTAGCTTGCTCAAATTAGCTATTGGCAATGTACCCGTAATTAAAGCAGCGTTTACCCAACTTATGGAAACATTTGCTTATAAAAACAAATATTGCTATTATGTTCTCAGCCAACCTGTCTATTGCTTCAGTTTGTTCATACTCATCTTCAAGGTCAGCCAGCTCATAAATTCCTGATAAACTGTTGACAAAAGAATAGTTTCCATCATCGTCATCGACAAAGGAGTAACCTTCTCCTAAATAGTCAAAAACCTGTTTGAGATTACATAAGCTGGCAACTGGCCACTGTCAATTAACAAGGTTCTAATAAATTTGAAGGAGCATATCAGCTACTAGTTACTAACATGTTGATAATATTGTTAACTTTCAATTGTAATTTTTTATGTATATATTTTACAACGCCTAATGAAAAACCATTAACATTCATTCAATCGCATTAAAATAAAACTCAAAATTGCAGAAAAAGGCTGCTTAAAGCAACATAATTTTAATAAAGTATAGAGAAGACTGTTAGGGTCCTGATCAATCAGCCCTTTGTATAGAGAACTGAATGTATGTACATTACATTGAGTTAGCCTCAAGCACTCAGCAATCTCACCGTTGTTAGCCTCACTCTGATGTATTTCAGTTGTTAAGGTTGGGGAGCCATCCACTTGTCCTTTACTGTCTGAGTTTCTGAAATAGTGCTGTAGTGATAACCTTTGTAAAAAAGAATCTTTGCAATTTTACAAAAATTAAAATGAGTTAACAGCTGTTAGCTCTGACATTAAACAAAACATTTTACTATCTATGAGCTTCAACCAGGTTCTCGAAAACATTATTTTACCAACTTCTGTCTAAGAGTAAACATCTGGGCAAGAGCACTTTAATATCCAGTTTTACAACAACCTACATGTACGTTAGTCTTACCTATTTTTGTTTTTGCGGATGAGAAAGCAAACTACAACAATGACAAGAGTAAGAAGAAGGGCTCCAGCACCTGCCCCTATGTAAAACAAAAGCGTGTCATCTGTAGCTGCTGACTCTGGTGAAGCCGTCTGGTCAGTAGTATCCATTGCTGCTTCATCATCAGTTACTTTTGTTGTCTCAGAATCTTCTGTTGTTGACGTTTGAGCTACAAATATTGTAAGAATCGAGATGCTAGAACTATTCAGCTGCGATTCAACCTAATATTTGCTTGAAGATCTAATCCAGCATACATGTAGATAGAGACACAAACAGGTAGATAGATCAATAAATAGATAGACAGACAAACAGACAGTCAGGCTGACAGACAGATAGATAGACAGTCCGATAGACAGACAGACAAACAGACAGACTGATAGATGGCAGCAATCAATTGGAGAAGGCGTTCAAATAGAGGCTGGCATTGTATTTTTCGAATGGCTCGTCAGAATTTTGGGATAATATATTTAGCCCTTATACTGGTTAAGCGAATGTCATTTATATTTTGCACTCTCTTTTATGGTGGAGCGATGTTAAACCTTTTGCATGCAATAAATCTGCTAACTTACTTCTAGCTTTTCAAAGATCTCCTAATAGATATGCCTTGAGAAACCGAAAAATATCTCTACCGTTTAATATTTATCGTTTGCAATTAACCTGTGATGATATTATAGTCTGAGTCTAGCTTTGAAATTTGTTAGAGCTTTCAACTTTTATTTCATCCTAAATTTGAAGACAAATTTTTATTTTATATGTACATATATTTATCAATGTCGCATAAGAGCTCATTGCACCCATTGATATGTTTGTTACAGTTTGCAGCCAAAACTAGGTTTTTATGTGCAATAAAGGAGGAGTTACGAGTGTCGATCAATTGCATGATCAGATTACCACAAGGATGGCATCAAATAATATGCGATAAATATGCAAATTTACAAGTTATATAATGATAATCCATCAAATTCTACAAATATATATTTATTAACAAGTGACCTAAACAAACCATACTTATATTACATGCAGAAACAAAAGTTAACGCGTTTAAAACCAAAATATTTGCATTGTTTGCTCGGATAACTTCGTTCTGATTGTTGCTTTTAATGGAACTGATATATCTAGTTGTCCAGTACCTTGCACAATGTCTCGGAATTTCAATTCTTCCTCTGCACTGCATAACTAGTCGATATTAATGTACAAACAACCTTTTGGCTGAGCAAAACTTTTACCCGGTGTATTTAGCAAAAATGCTATGCACAAAAGTTTTGCTCGCAAAAGTATTCTTTGGCCTACAACTAGTGGTTCATTTAGCATCGTAAATGTAAACCATTTTTACATACATGTACTTTGAAGTATCAAGACTGCGTTAAAGAAAAAACTACTAATAGCCTGAAAAAATTTATTAATTATTTCTATGGTGTTACTTTCAAAGGTTTAACAAAAAGAAAGTGGAAAGCTTTTGGAGTTAGACAACGAGTTAATTGATTGCTATCGATGTAAACGATTCATTATTAATACGATTTTATGGGCAGTTTTCTACTGATCACTTGATATTATGGGTTCATGAAGATCAAAGATTGTCAAAGTGGCGAACAAATGGAGGTGGCGTTCAAATAGAGGGTAACGTTCAAATAGAGATTTTATGGTAAGTGTATCGAAAGAAAAAGCTCTTTTTGCAAAACTCTGTTCTATGATATGGATTGGTAAGGTGTTAGTATCTAGTATAAGGTGTAGTAGTTTTTCTAGAGAAGTAGAATGTAATGGATGATCAGGTAGATTAGAGATGCAGTTTGAGTATTTTAGACAGCGAGTACCTAATAACACAGGCAGCTCATCAGCGTTAAGGGCAAGATGAGGAACCAATGTGATGTCTAATGACTATCACATGAAGAGCTACTTACGAATGCAGTGCAGGTAGTTGGACTTCCAGTTTGAATCGCTGCAGTCTATAACCATAACCATTGACTGCTCAGGAGTCCAGAAGCCTGGTAAACATTCTACTCTGTATTTATTAGGACTCGTACGCTCGGCTGGTTTTGAGTGGTCTATAGCTGGAGGGCAGACATCAGGCTCTAAAAATAGAGCATCAGGCTCCATCCCCGGCTTTTCTAAAATTAATATATTATTTTTTTACTAAATGATAAAGTGTAAAGCATTCCATAATCTGAATAGCAAAACAGAATGGCTCTGGTAAAATTAGCTATCCGAATGTTTCTGAAAAGACAAAAAGCCAAAATACAGTGTTTGCGGTCTTTTATTTGTTAAGAACTTGTAAAAACTTTGTCAGCATGTCCAAAGTTAGCATGCCTATATTAAAAATTTACAGATGAAGAAATAAGTGAATTATGCAGTCTTTGGTATTTCTGTTTTTTTAAGCTAATACCCTAAAGAATCTTAAACTATTTTTGACTCACAAGTTCCTTCAACTACTAGCATGTACTAATTTAATAATAATATATTAATGTAGTTTTAGAAACAACTTTTCAGCTTAAATAAATCACTATTATGCATTTCTATTGTCTTCAAATGCTTTTCAAAAGGTTTTGATTTTTCGTATAAAAATTACTTACTAATACATGCTAGAATAGATGATCTCCAGTCACCAGAACAATCAATGGTTTGCTCTGTTGTGTTCATATATGTCCAATAACCTTCCTGGCACTTGATATTGTACAAATAAGTCTCATTTGTCTCCTCTGCTGGGTGAGCATAAGCCAGCTTTGGCGGACAGGCATCATACAGGACTGTATAAACAAAAACAACTATATTAAATCTAAAGTAGTAGGTCTTTATATTTGCTAACACAACAATAAAACTTAATTTATGTTCAAAGGCTGTTCCAATAGTAGTACAAGAGAGATATGACCTTTTAAACAATATTTTTGTAATGTATCACCATTTTCTTTCTTGATTTTTAGACTTTGTACAGCATCAGTTACTTTTTAGACAATAAATAGGCTGAGCATTATATGGGTACAAGCCTTGGGCTTGTGTTGTAAAACTGACAAAACCTCACTGAATTAAAAGAGAAAACAATTACAGACAGAAAATACAAATATAATTCTTTCATTTGTAAACAGTTGAGAAAAATTACTTGGTTGAGTTTAACATGCCCTTTTGAGATTGCTGCAAAAAAAAGTTTTTAATATATCATTTTGTCATTTTCAAATGAAAATAACAGAAACATTTAGCAAAATGTTTGTAATTTAAAATAAGGAAATGCCACTAAAACAAACAACAGTTCCAAACTTGAAGAAACTGTGTCTGGCTTGAGTTAAAGGGCTGAGAGTTGTTAAGTTTGTGTTACTTTACCATCATATTGCAAAAGGAAGCCGGCAGATGTACCAATTCCCGCTTTGGTAACAAACTCAAATGAAATGGCTTCAGTCAGAGGCAGCAGATCGATAGTGATGCCGGTCTTATCACCGCAATACCACGTGGTATCATCTTTCCAATAACCTCGCAGTCCAACAATTCTCAAATAGTCTTCACAGAGTTCACCGTCGTAGGTTGACAAATCAAAATAGAGAAAGGTCAGCCGAATAGTATTCAAGCTAGATAGTCTAACTATAGTCAAATTGTTGCTCTGGTCATCTCTATAATGATTTAATACATTTTGTCCTTCATCAAAGTTGCTGTGGCTAACAATGTATCCTCCAGTACCAGGTTCTATCTTTTCTTCACTTCCCATGATATAAGCCACTGAAAGTATAACAATGATTACAGTATGAATTGTAGAGACTCAAATGGATGTATGTTTCTAAACCCATTACCATTATCCCATTGTTTGTACCAAGTTTACTTAAGAGCGAATCTCAAACAGAATCTTGTAAAATGAAATATTAGTTCTGTTTGAAGGGTCACGAATCACCAAGGCTTTTCTGTCCATTTCATCTGTCTCACAGACTTAGTCAAGCTATAATTCTTGTAAGCCTAAACATCATTACTTTCCTTCAAACTATGGACCAACAGCGTAGGTACAGCACCATCCAATAGGGAAACAAATAAAGGCTATAATTGTCCAATCATATTGATCATACTTCTTCTTGAATTTATGGAAGCTAATACTACTTGGTTGGCACCAAATCTTAGCAACTTTATGGTTTTGGCCTAATGAATTATCACTGTTAAGTCACGGCTAGAGGTCAGCAAGTGAAGGTCGCTGTTAAAGGTCGGTTTATGAAGGCCACTGTTAAAGGTCGGCTAGAGAAGGTCGCTTTTAGAGGTCAGCTAGAGAAGTTCGCTGTTACATGTCAACTGGTGGAAGTTCAGGTTTTAGACACACTCACAAATTAATGTTGTATAGCTCAGATAAACCCTTCTGACTGTAAAAAAACATTTACAATACTGGCATTGTGTATCCAACAATACTATCATATATAATAACTGCTAAAATCAAGGAAAAGCTTTGCAGAGAAACAAAGCAACCAGACCAGGGAGTGAGTTGACTCAGTATACACATTTATGCTAGTTCAAAGTTGATCAAAGCACGAGGCAAAGAATCAATAAAGCTACCAACTAAATATAGCTACCAATCAATAGGGTTGCCAACTAAATGGAGCTACGAATCAATAGAGCTATCAGCTCAATCAGCTACCGCTTTAGCATTTGCTTATGTGAGAAAAGTGAAAAAGAGCCAATTTCAGGATAAGATGCAACTTTTCAGGAGTTGTGTACACAGACTTGATCTGAAAGTGCATCAATAGACTAACTTAACAATAGTATAAATAACTACTTACTCTTGACATCAATTTGAAAGTTGTAGATGGGACTACTGCTGAGCAAAGAGTTTCCCAATTCGGTAGATTCATTAAGGATAGGATATCGATTTAATACAACAGCTACTCTTGAATCTGGGGGTGGCTCAAAGTGGAAGAGTTGCCCTGAGTTCAGGCTAAAAAGTCTCTTATTAAATGCTAACTCCGCTCCATTTTCATGTGTCAGAATCTGCACTTTATCTGTAGATTCTGGGACGACATTATTATATTGTAAATAAAATCCAATCCATAGCGTTGGTGGAATATCTATAATTTCGACATAGCAGACGGTTTGAAAAGGACAGTCTCGGTAGTAATCTCCAGGATGGCACGGCGAGAGTATGGATAGGGATCTTAGGCTATTCTCTTGGATGTATTCAAATACAGAGCTTCGAACTTCACAATTGAATCCAGTTTGCTTATTGTAATTGGCTGTAATAAAATACTTATTCATATCAGAACATTTAAAGGTCAGCATTTACTCATGATGTCAATTTTATGGTTTTCACAGGCATAGTACACATTCATATGTCAAAGGTTGATATTTTCAGTTGTGCTCTGTTTGTCTACATATAGAAGCAATCACTAAAGACATTTACAAATGTGCAAGTACACCAGCATCGACTTGCATAGGATCAGCACTTTTTAGTACAAGAGGGGATAAGCAAAGCTATGAGATTTAATGAATGACACTACTTCAAAATTATTTATGTTCCAGATAGTTATTATTAAGCGCTGTGACAGAAATTGAAAGCATATGTAACAAATTAAAAGTGAGATGCGGGCGCCACAAACGATGATGGATGGATGACTTACCTGTAAATTGTCCACTTATGCTTTGAATAAAATAAAAGAGAGCTATACTAAGAATGTTATTCAACTTCATTGTCCATACGAAATCTTCTGGTTTCCCAAACAGTATTATAGTATATATATATTAATTTATTGGCAGTAATTTCATTTCAAATAAAGATATTTTTAAAATATGCCAAGTTTTCAAATAGTCAGTAGAGAGTATGGCTAGACACTTGCTAGAAATATTTTCGAGTGCTTTCTGCTTCTGAACGCAAACATTTTTATAGTCATAGGTGAGAAGAGACACGCTTGGGTGCTCCTCTGTGTTACACAAGCTTCTTTGGCTCACTTATGTAACTTACTGATTGCAATATTAATAATTGATATTTATTTCACTCCAGTGTTACTCCAGATTCCCTGTTTGAATATTCTGTTCTATTCTATTATAAACAGTGTTGTCATAAGAGTAATAGTCACTTAGATAGTTTGGCAAGTATTGTTCAGAAGCAATGCACACCATCATATGTGTTAGGTTTAAGCGTAACGGAGAGATAACCAGATGTCTTCATACAGCAAATGATTTAACACTTATCTATGAAGGTAATTCAAAAATTAAATACATGTTTTATAATATTTACTATAGAAAGAGCTATGCTCCTCAGTCCATTTGTTTGAGGCTGTGGTTGAAGGTTGGAAACGCACTGAAATGGAGTTGAACTTGCAACTTTCATATTGTTGGTCCAACATTCTTAGAAGTCAGCAGTATTGATTTGACAGGCATATTGATACAATTGCACCAGTCAATCACCTGCTCACAGTTTGGAATAATTGTGCATGTACTTATTACCCTGATGATCTCTCAATGGCACCATGTACAGTTATTGAGACAGAGGGTCATTGAGAGACACCAGGTGAGTGACAGACTTATTCAACTGATTAGATTGGAGTGAGTGACATACAGCCAAGGAGACAAGCATTCAAGTTGTTAACCAACTAAGACTGTTGAAAGTTTTATATATGATGACGATGATAAAAGCAATTGATTTATAGCAAAATCCAGTCTCAAATACTTCTGCTGATTATTGCAACACTTTCAATGAGAAATTTTTGAATGTTTGTAAATAATATTAATAAAATAGCTCGTTTACAGCTTGTCAACTGAGGAAATAGAAAATATTTGTGCTACTCCATGTCATAAAAGTTCATCAACATACAGAAAAACTTGATAGACAAGTTTTAAAATCTAAATCACATACGCGTTAGTAAGCTTGAAAAGTCAGAAGGATTGAATGAATGAAGGAGATTTTAGTCCCAGGCATAAACTCAGCAATACTTACTAAACCGATGGGATGCAATAGAGATTAAATAGGTTAAATATAAATTAAATTAATTATCATCTATATTTTTGTCATAAATCATTTTTATTACGCTATCACTTCTATTATAGCCAAGAATATCAGCTCAAGTTATCTGACCATTAAGCATTCAATGAGTCATCAATTTCATCTAAAATGCCGAGTTTGTAATCTAAAAAAATTATTTCTAAAAAAAGGCTGAATTGGCTGATATTGCTAAAGGACACCTCAATACTTACTGACCACTGAAGAGCCAATTTCCTGTTGATACTTTAGAGCACCAATTTTGAGGAGAACCATTACGGTGACATGTTAATCGCTATGGAAATCGGAAATGCCTGCTCATGTTTTCCTTACTGTACTTCAGATTATAGGCCAATATTATAATACTAGTCCCATCGTTTGAATAATACCTAAATGTGTTGTTCTGTAAGTTATTTTAAATTGTTGTTATTATGTTCATTTTTCCTGAAGAGGATTGGTTTTAACCTTTATAATGACTTTCTAAAATGCAGCTAATGCCCTCTTCGTTAACATGGTTAGCCAATTAGCATGAGAAATACAAACATGGTCTAAAAAGTGACAACACTCCTATATTATCAATATCAATATTTGACTACCTCCTGTTTAGTCTACCAACTGGTGCCAAACAATGATGTGCAAAGCCATGCAACCCTTTCAATATTTATTTTAGGTCTATTGTAGGTCTGCAATGCTTGTTTCACTGAGGTATTGAGGTTCTGTTGGGTTGCAAAAATATATTAAGGAACTTATGATGCCTAAAAAGTAGCTGTGTTGATAATCAATACAAATAATACATATACAGAAATAAGCAGCTAGTCCAGTAACTGTTTGAAATAACACAAGTTCTATATTACTTACTTTTAAAACTTGTTTCATTGCTGCTGAACATGACACCAACTTTTGTAAACTCAAGGGTCACTTGAAGCCCAGCGACTTTATACTTCTATTGAATGTTTTGTTTAACTGAAAATTTTTGGAAAGCAGGTGAACCATAGCACCTGCCCAAATAGCGAAGCCTTAGAAATTTCAGCAAAGAAACTGAGTAACAAAAAAATGTTACAACTATTAATATGGTCAAAAAACAATAATAACATGTCACAGTGAAGAAGTGAACTAGTATCTTCCTATTGCAATATATATCAATAATTCCTTAAACGTACATATGAACACAGCTTCACTTACTAATTACTATTATATGTGAACTGAATAGAAAATATTGCGTTAGGAAACCCTTATAATTACTTTTGAATTTTCATGATCCTTTCTATTTGTATACAACAGTGTTAAACATGCTGCTGCAGACATGAGGAGATAACTCCAATAGACATCTTCCAGTGCCATTTAAGTTTATTGGACCATAATTTAACTGTCAGCCTTTGTATTTTTTCTGCAATAAAGTGAAAATAAAAGCAGTTACTTTATAGCAGAAGTAAATTCAGATAAAAAGACTGCTTATAAATTCTTGTTTGGTTTGTAAGAGAGAAAAATTCAACAAGAATTGTCAGATTGTCTCTTTTACCACCCTTAAGAAAAAATTGTAGATCTTCATCACATTTCAGTATATCCTATTCTAATGAATGATTTTTTCAAATTTTGCACCTTACTTTACAATTGTTGCATGTTTATTTTATGTCGATTATAGCTTTCAAGATCTTCCATGGGTTGTTTTGTTCTTCCCATGGCAGTTACATATTTTCAGCTTTTGTGATATGAACAAGTTATATACAATTATTTTGAACGTATCATTGTTAGCTCATTTAACAATCTGCATGTTCTCTTGGCGGAGAAAAATATTTTAAATGATCCATGTCAAACTATTTATTTGATTTTTTTTGCCTAACTGTTGATTTTTATGGGTTTAGTATTTTTGGAAAAATAATTCAGAAATGTTTTTTATTCAAAATGAAGTTATTGCTGACAATTTTAACAAACCAAAATTTATTCTACTACATAATAAACAGCAACCAAGAATCTTTTTTTAAAACTGTTTAAACAATCCCCTGGCAAGGGGAAAATATCAATTGTCTACTATAGCTGGTAGATTGATTTTTTTAATAGAAGTTGTAAAATTTAGTTGTAAAAGCTGTAAAGAATGCTACAAGATAACTAAAAATTTAACTATAGCCAAGCTTAATTATGCTTTTATTGAACCTGATGTGACAAAAATAAGTTTTAAAAAGTTATACATGGTTCCTAGCACTCATAAATTCCATAAAACTTTGCAGAAAGTTGATTCCTTGAAAGCTACAACAAATATGAAATAGAAGCAATACTTCATTGCTCTGTAATAGCTATACAGGTTAAAAAAAGTGTAGTAAACAGCAGTAACAAATTTTAGCAACTATTAACACTCAAATCCTTGGTAGACAACTTAACCGCATCACAAGTCACCTTAACCGCATCACAAGTCATCTTAACCGCATCACAAGTCACCTTAACAGCATCACAAGACTTCTTAACTGCATCAAAAAACATCTTAACTGCATCACAAGTCATTTAACTGCAGCACAAGTCATCTTAACCGCATCACAAGTCATCTTAACCGCATCACAAGTCATTTTAACTGCAGCACAAGTCATCTTAACCGCATCACAAGTCATCTTAACCGCATCACAAATTATTTCAACCGCGTCGCAAGCCATCTCAACCGCATCACAAGTCATCTTAATCGCATCACACCACAATCAAACAGTGCTGTTTTCCCTTTTGTTTTCACATAAAATATTTCTAAAATATTAGAAGAATGAAAGTTTTTTTATTTTGTTTTAAATTGAAATTAAAGTTCTATTGGGTTCCGGAATGATATCTGTATAATGAATTTTTAATTTAGCAACTTCTACTTTTCACAAGTCGAGTCAATGACTAGAAGAGCACACAACTCCATTTCTGTAAAGAAGCAAATTGTTAATAGTCAATGTTTCATGACAATGCATGTTAGTTTATCTAAACCTCCAGAGTAGTAGGTCCCATTCTAGTGATAACGAGAATTGCCTCCACTTGCTATTCTAGTTATTTGAAAAGTAATATTGGGTTAGTATTCTCATCAATAAGACCTCTAAGGAAATAAAGGATTGTCAGTTTTGATTACCTCTCTCTCGATGGATCGTCTGGTCCAACGTAGTCATAAAGATGAGAGCCGACAAATAGGGTCTTTTCCATTTCCAATGCTTTATATGGATGCTCGAGTGAGCCTCTTCGTGGTGGCTCATAGATGCCTTGTCCTCTCTCAGCAGAGCCTTGCAGCTCGACATCTTTAGCTGAAGTTATAACATACTGTATATTATCTTTTTCTACAAAGACTATATATAAGTCAATTGTAGATAGCATTTAGTCAAATATTTGATGGTGAAGCTAGTGTCAGCTTCTATGCTATGAAGTAAGGAGTAGATGTTACGATAGCCTTTGGCCCTAGCGTTACCATAGAATGAGCTCAAGTTAAGAGTAGATATAAACTTATTCTCACATCAGTTCTAGACTGCTACTATGTTTCCGTTGCACGAATGATGCAGATTTGGAGTTGTGCGCACATTGAGTTGTGAGTACATTGTTTTAACGACATTCGCATGTTGCAGAGTAATATGAGCCTTTTGTTAAAAATATAAAAATTTTGTATGCTAATGGTCGAAGGGCAAATTCAAAACTGCTCAAATCGAGTTCAGATTGACTGATGTAGAAAATCTCAAAATTGGAACCACTTTTGCTGAATTTTCCTGTGCATCATTTGCAAGTGTCGTTTTCATTTCTTGCAACCAGGAAACAAATATTAAAAATTTGAGAATGCAAAATTTGGGAGTAGCTTTCGGTTTTTGGCCTTTTAAATCTTGCAGATAACTCAAACTTTTAGATTAACTGTGCCATGGAAACATAGGGTTCAACTTCCAGCAAGATAACCCGCGTTCATAAACATTATAAGGTCAACCAAACAGAAGTCTTGGTGCCAACACTGCCAACTGCTCGGTTAACTTGAAAATGTTAGACCCGTATTCTAACCCCTTTGATCAGACAGAAGGTTTGAGTGGAAATGAGAACTCAGCTAAATGGGAAGTTTAGACCGCAACCATTGCTTACTCATCAAAACAGAAGACTGAACTGCATCAACAACGCCCACAGCTGTAATCCTAATAAATTGTACAATGAGTCATTTTATGGCTATCCACATGGCAAATGTCGCTGATAAGTATGAATAATGAATAGTTTTTAGTGACAGATACTTTACCGTTTGTATGGGCTTGTTTTAGCGTTTCCTGGTATGCGTGATCAAGCTGTCTACAAAGTAAGGCACAGATGCAAAGCAATCAAATCGCCCAAATTCCTAAATGGTCTTTTAGGCTGTCACTAAGCACGCTCCCATCTATTAATTAAAAATCTTACTTACTCTCTGTAATCTATATATATATATATATCTTAAGTTTGACATCTGTTGTCGTAGTCTGCTTGGATACCTGTCAAACTGCGAAAACAATTAAAATATTGAAATTAAAATTCCACATCATGTTGATAAAGTACATAAAGTTGATTAAAAACTACAGGTTAAAATCATTACTACTATTAGTTTCATGCAATCGTGTTGCAATCTTCAGGTAGAACCTGAAGATTGCTACACGATTGCATGAAACTAATAGTAGTAATGATTTTAACCTGTAGTTTTTAATAAACTTCATACACAGCTCTAATTGACTCGATTATTGAGACCTTTACTTTACAGTGTAAACCACATATACTATATATATATATTATAATATATATAATATATATAAATTATATTTTATATAATATATCTATTATAATATATATAATATATATTATATATATATATACATATATATATATACATATATATATATACATATATATATATATATATATAAATTGTTTCCTCACCCCGGATACCCCGTATGGGTGGTAAATTCTGCCCTAACTCGGGTCTCCTACCAGAGACCTGGGAGTTTGAGCACTCGCCTCAAGATCTTAGCTGTTCCCAATAGCGCACTTTTCTGCAACTCACCTGAGTTGATTGTTGTTAGTATTTGGGCAAGCCACATTTTATGCAAAGGTGTTATTGTGCCCATTGCCCCAATGGCTACTGGGATTACAGTTGTTCTTACATTCCAGCATTTTTCAATTTCTTCTCCAAGAGGGAGATATTTCTTTACCTTTTCTTTTTCTTTGCTGGCTATATTGTAGTCATTGGGTACTGCTACATTTATTATAGTAGCCCTCTTGTTATCCTTGTCTACCACCACTATATCTGGTTGGTTTGCTAAGACATGCTTGTCAGTTTGGATGTAGAAGTCCCAGAGGGTCTTAGCGCGGTCATTTTCATTCACCCTACCAGGAGCTTCCCACCAGTGTTGTGGTTTATTAAGGCCATACTCATCACATAGACTTCTATACACAATACATGCGACATGATTATGCCACTCAGTGTATGCGTTCCCTGCTAGCTGCCTGCATCCACTGATGATGTGTTGGATGGTCTCAGGTGCATCTTTGCACAGTCTGCATCTAGGATCGTCTCTAGTGTGATAGATTTTCGTTTGGAGTTGCCTTGTTGAGTTGCCATACTCATCACATAGACTTCTAACCACAACACCTGCGACATGCTTATGCCGCTCAGTGTATGCATTTCCTTCTAGCTGCTTGCATCGACTGATGATGCGTTAGATGATCTCCGGTGCATCTTTGCACAGTCTGCATCTAGGATCATCTCTAGTGTGATAGATTTCTGCTTGAAGTTGCCTTGTTGGGAGCACTTGCTCGTGAGCTGCCATAATTAGCGACTCTGTATTGGCCGTTAGGTTTTCTCTGTTCAGCCACATGTATGTGTGGTGAAGATCGCCAATCTTACATATTTGTCAGTGGTAAGCACCATGAAGAGGTTTCATGTACCAGTCAATTCCCTCATCATCAGGGCGAAGCTCTGTCGTCAGAGCAGCCGATTGAAATTCAGCTAGCAACTTATCTGAAGTGGTCATGGAGCCTGCATAGGCTTTGATGCTTTGTTCTTCCTCTTTAACTGTCTGCTGTACACTTTTGAGTTCCCTACCACCATAATTACTATCAAGATAAAATCTAGTAGTATCAGATTTTGGAAGGGGTGCTCCATGCATGGTCAGCAGTTTAAGAGTTGCTATATCTGTTTTTTTGATGGCTTCCTCAGTCCACTTTATTATGCCTGTTGGATATCACTGGCAGTGCGTAGTTATTTATTGCCATTACTTGATTCCTGGCATTGAGCTGGCTCCGTAGAACTTGCCGAAGACGTTTCTTGTATACGGTAATAGCTTTGTGACGTACCTTGGCTTCGTGGTTGATGTTTCTTTGCATAATGCCCAAGTAGTTGCACTCTTATATATATATATATATATATATAGATATATATATATCACATATATATATATCACATATATATATATATATATATATCACATATATATATCACATATATATCACATATATATATCACATATATATATATCACATATATATCACATATATATATCACATATATATATATATATATCACATATATATATATATCACATATATATATATATCACATATATATATCACATATATATATATCACATATATATATATATATCACATATATATATATATATATATATATATATATATATATATATATATATATGTGATGAGTATGGCCTTAATAAACCACAACACTGGTGGGAGGCTCCTGGTAAGGTCAACGAAAATGATCGCGCTAAGATTCTCTGGGACTTCTACATCCGGACTGACAAGCATGCCCTAGCAAACCAACCAGATATATTGGTGGTGGACAAGGATAACAAGAGGGCTACTATAATATATATAGCAGTACTCAATGACTACAATATAGCCAGACAAAGAAAAAGAAAAGGTAGAGAAATATCTCTCTTGGAGAAGAGATTGAAAAATGTTGGAATGTAAGAACAACTGTAATTCCAGTAGCTATTGGGGCACTTGGCGCAATAACACCGGCGCATAAAATGTGGCTTGCCCAGATACCGACAGCAATCAACTCAGTTAAGTTGCAGAAAAGTGCGCTATTGGGAACAGCTAAGATCTTGAGGCGAGTGCTCAAACTCCCAGGTCTCTGGTGGGAGACCCGAGTTAGAGCAGAAATTACCACCCATACGGGTTAAACGGGGTGAGGAAACAATTTTATATATACAAGTATATATATATATATATATGTATATATGTATGTATATATACCTGGAGATGTTACATGAAGATTGCAACGTGATTGCATGAAATTATCAGTACCCTAGGATACTTATGTATTCGCCTCATCTAACTTTCACGTTTTCGCGGAGTCATTCTCTCGCGAAAAATTCATGAGCGAAAATAAACTATCATAACGAAGGAGCGACAACGCAAAATTAAATAGTTTTGTTCATTGATTCTCCAAGAAACAAATGACAGCAAGCGATCAAATTGCATTATTGATCTCGTCCACACAATTCTATCTGCGATTCACAATTACAAACTAGTCTCAAATTGAAAATTTTTTCTTACCAGTGAACTGGATCTGAGGAATCTAATTATGTTTGTTCCACTGCATTTATTTTCACATCACTGTATTTTCGAACTCATCAGGGCTACGAAATTAAGTTGCAGCAAAGTTTTACTCTGTATGCTACTCACGAAACTAAATACTGGCGAAATATAAGTGTCCTAGGGTAGTAATGATTTTAACCTGTTGTTTTTAAAAAACTTCATACACAGCTCTAGTTTACTCGATTATTTAGCACTTTGCATTACAGTGTACAGTACATAGGCATATATATATATATATATATATATATATATATATATATATATATATATATATATATATATATATATATATATATTATATATAAATATATATAAAATGTATATAGATATACATATATATATACATATATATTAAATTATAAATTAAAATATATATAATAAATTTCAGTTCAGATAGAAATGTTTTTTTAATTTATGCCAAATTTCCAAATAGTCAGTAGAAAGTATGGCTAAACACTTGCTAGCAGTAAACTCGAGAGTTTTTTGCTTCTGAACACAAACACGCTTAGTCATCGGTGAGAAAAGACATGCTTGGGTGCCCCTCTGCGTTACATAAGGTCCTTTTTGCTTGACTGCGTGACTTACTGGTTGCAATGTTGATAATATATATTTATCTCACTCCAGTGCTTCTCCAACTTCCCTATTGGGAATATTCTGTTGTATTATATTATGAACTCACTTTTCATAAGCGAAATAGTGTCTTAAATAGTTTGGCATGTTTTGTTCAGAAGCGATACATACCATCTTATGTCTTAGGTTTAAGCTTAATTGGGAGATAATCAGACGTCTTCATGTAGCATAAATTTAGCACTTATTTACGAAGTTAATTCAAAAACTAAATATAATAATATTTACTATAACAAGAGGTCATCTGTCCGTCTGTCTCAGGTCAAAGGGCAGGAAAAAATCGAACTTTACAGGAGTTGAATATGTAACTTTTGTATTGGTGGGCCAACACTGTTAGAAGTCAACGGTGTTGATTTGGCAGGCAAATTGATACAACTGCACCAATCAACCACTTTCTCATATTACGGAATAATTGTGACATACTTATTACACCTAATGATCTCTCAATGGCACCATGGACAGTCATTAAGACAGAGGGCTATTGAGAGACATCAGGTGAGTGACAGACTTATTCAAATGATTAGATTGGAGTGAGTGACATACAGCCAAGGAGACCAGCATTCAAGTTGTTAAACAACTAGGACTGTTGAAAGTTGAAAGTTTTATACATAATGATGATGAACGCAACTGAGACATAAATACTTCTCATTAATCATTTTCAAATGTTGGTAAATTAATGAAATAACTTGTTTACACATTCTCAACTGAGGAAATAGAAAATACTTGTGCTACTCCATGACATAAAAATTCATTAACATACAGAAAAGTTGGTCTAAGTTACATTCACGTTAGTAAGGTTGTAGAGTCAAACTTGTTACAGATTCATACTTGCACGTGTCGAGTGCATGTATATTGATTTTGGCACCATCTTGGGTAGCTGCCTAAGATTGTTATAGACAAAAGGCTCTTGGAGTCACTTTATATGTTTTTGTCAAAGTTAAGGAGCTCTAGATAATGCTACCTAATAAAAATTCAGTACTTGAATCTGCAGAAGTTTATGTGATAATTTTGTATGTTTCTATCATATTCAACACTACTGGTATAAACAGAGTATGGAATATTTTTCTATATTTTTGTCATAAATCTTTTTTTGTTACTCTAGCACTGCTATAGCCAAAACTATCAGTTCAAATGCTCTCACCATTAGGCATCCAATGAGTCATCAATTACAACTGAAATGCTGAGTTTGTCATCTGAATATTTTATAAATAAAAGGTTTGAATTGGCTGATATTACTGAAAGACATCTCAATACTTACTGGCCACTGAAGAGAAGTTTTCCTGTTGATACTTTAGAGCACCAATTTTGAGGAGAACCATTATGGTGGCGCGTTAATCGCTATGGAAACTGGGAATGCCTGTTCATGTTTTCCTTACTGTACTTCATAATACATCATAATACTAGTCCCATTGTTCGAATAATTGCCTAATGTGTTGTTTTGTAGGTTATTTTAAAGAATTGTTTTTATGGTAATTTTTTCCTGGAGATTATGGGTTGTTTGCAATGACTTTCTAAAATGCAGCTAATGCCCTCCTTTTGAACATGGTTAACCAATTAGCATGAGCAATACAAACATGGTCTAAAAAATGCCAACACACCAGCCTTAGGGACTATATAATCAATAGTATTATTTGAATATCACCTATTTGGTCTACCAACTGGTGCCAAACATTGATGTGCATAACAGGCTCTTTCAATATATATTTGTGGGTCTATTGTAGGTCTGCAATGCGTGCTTCACTAAGGTATTGAGGTTCTGTTAGTTTGCAAAAATATATTAAAGCACATCAATTATATCAGTACTGTTTCAGCTTATTCAGGTTCTTCAATATCTTGGCTTTAAATTGAGCCATTGTTTGACATGGTGAGACAGACATTGGTTGGTGTTTATAGGATTCTCCCAGAGCTCTACCACAGAAATGTTCAAAGGTATAGGCTCACAAATGATGATGTCACAGTTTTCCTATTCGGTGTTGTGTGCTCTTACCACTTATTTATCAACTATGATAACGACGCTAGTGGCAGGCACAGTTAGGACAACTTCAGAGAGCCAATGAAAATGAAAAAGGAATCAGTGTCATTAGCTCTCTATGTACAAATTATTTGTATGATAAATAGCTCAGATTCCATGCACCATACTATGTTTTCCCGGTGTTATTATGCACTAGCCCTCATTTTTTATTGTGATGCTGACAAGCACGACTGAGGCTAATTAATTTCAAGCATTGCATGATCTCACG
The DNA here is from genome assembly GCF_963576615.1 of Watersipora subatra. Lineage (NCBI taxonomy): Eukaryota > Metazoa > Bryozoa > Gymnolaemata > Cheilostomatida > Watersiporidae > Watersipora > Watersipora subatra. Next base: position 11,831,574 of record NC_088709.1, read on the forward strand.
AGAGTGCAATTTACATATAGTCTTAGGGCCACGCCACTGCAGGTCGCAATTTAATCGATGTGATTTTATTACCTTTATCAACAACAGTATATTTATTGAAGCATATTCATATTTAAAAAGCGACATGGAAAGCGATACGAATTCTCCAGATAATAATAATACTATAACAGCAGCTACTTCCACAACTTATGATTCTAAAGGCAGCAAGCAGAGGCAGCCATGCTGCGCTGCAAATTGTGAAGCTTTAGATCATCTGCAATTCCATCATATAAAACAACGTGATAATAATTACTATAAATGTTTAAAATAAATGAAAGGATGAAAACAGCAAACTCTATCAATCACCCAAAATCTATTAACTCAGAACATGCGTTTGTATTTGTTGGGCGCTGGCACAATCCCTTGGCATTGTTGATTATCTAGAATCCTATTTTATTATTAGCGCTTTCTGGGTTGGAGAGCACAGATTGTCACAAAAAAGCGCAGCCTCAATAGCAGCGAAAGGGATCGACAACCTAAGGCTAAGTGCTAATTATGACATCACATTGTGGGAACCACAACCAAGTGTTTTTTATTGCAGGACATACTTTTGACCTCCTGTTTTTCATAGTTCTATTATCCTTTGTGTATTGAACATAGACTCATTCGAAAGCCAAGACTCAGAAGTTTTGAAATATATTATAAAAGTAATGATATAATTGATGTGCTTTAAGGAACTTATAATGCCTAAAAAGTGGCTGTGTTGATAATCAATACATATAAAGAAATAAGCACCTAGCACAGCAACAGTTTGAAATAACGTAAGTTCAATATTAGTTGAACATAACCTTGACATTTTTGAATACTCAAGGGTCACTTAAAACGCAGTGTCTTTATACTTCTATAGAATATTTTGCTTGTCTGAAGATTTTTTGAGAGTATTTGAACAATAGCACCTGTCCAAATGCCGAAGTCTTAGAAAGTCCAGCTAAAAAGCTGTGTAACGAAAAAATGTTACAACTACTAATATGGTCAAAAAACAGTAATAACATGTCACAATGAAGAAGTGAACTAGTATCTTCCCATTGCAAAATATATCATTAATTCCCTAAACATTTATATGAACACAACTTCACTTACTAATTACTAGTATATGTGAAGCGAATAGAAAATATTGCGTTAGAAAACCATTATAATTACTTTTGAATTTTCATGATCCTTTCTATTTGCATAAAATAGTGTTAGACATGCTGCTGCAGACATGAGGAGATAACTCCAATAGACATCTTCCAGTGCCATTTAAGTTTATTGGACCTCAATGTAGCTGTCAGCATCTGTAATTGCTCTGCAATAAGGTAAAAATAAAAGCAGTTACTTTTTAACAGAAGTAAATTCAGATAAATAGATTGCTTATAAATTCTTGTTGGGTTGGTAAGAGAGTCAAACCCAACAAGAATTGTTGGGTTGTCTCCTTTACCACCCTTTAGAGTGCATTGTGAATCTACATCACATTTCAGTGTATCTTATTCTAATAAATGAGCTTTTCAAATTTTGCACTTTCTCACTCTTCCTATGCTACATGTTTATTTTATGTCAATTATAGCATTCAATATCTTTCATGAGTTGTTTCGTTTTTCACATGACAATTACAGATTGTTAACTTATTTCAGCTTTTGTGATATGAACAAGTTAAATAAAGCTTCTCACAATTATTTTGAAAACATCATTGTTAGCTCATTTAACAATCTATTTGTTTTTTAGCAGAGAAAAATATTTTAAATAACACATGTCAAACTATTTATTTGACTTAATTGACTAAATGGCGATTTTTGTGGTTTTTATTTTTTGGAAAAATAATTAGGAAAATTTTGTTTATTTAAAATAAGGTTATTGCTAGCAAATCATAATAAACCAAGAGCTATTCTACTACAAAATATACTGCAGCCAAAAAATTCTTCTTTTTTAAAATGTTTAAACAATCATTTAGCAAAGGGCAAATATCAATTGTTAACTATAGCTGGTAACTGTTTTTTTAAATTAAAATGGTGAAATTTTGAAGTGAAAGCTGTAAATAATGTTCCAAAATAACTAAAAATTTAACTAAAGTCCAGCCTACCAATATTTGTTATTGAACCTGATGTGACAAAATAAGTTTTAAAAAGTTATACGTGTTTCCTAGCACTCATAAATTATGTAACATTTTGCAAAAGGTTGATATCTGAAAAGCTAAAACAAATATGAAACAGAAGCTAAATGTTACTGATATTTAATAGCTATATGGTTTAAACAAAATTTAGTAACCAGCAGTAACAGATCTTAGAAACTATTAGCATTCAAACTCATGGTAGACACGCATCTTAACTCCATCACACCGCAGTCAAACGGAGCTGTCCTCCCTTTCATTTTGACATAAATTATGTCTAAAATATAAATTTTTATTTTGTTTTTAATTAAAATTTAAGTTTCCTTGGGTTATGGAAGGATATCTGTATAATGGGTATTTAATTTAGCAACTCCTATTTTGTTACAAGTAGTCAATGACTAGAAGGGCAAACAACTCCATTTCTGTAGAGAAGCAAGTTGTTAATAGTCAATGTCTCATGACAATGCGTGTTATTTTATTAGAACTCCCCAGAGTAGTAGTTGCTATCCTAGTGATAGTAAGAACTGCCTCCACTTGCTATACTATTTATTTAAGAAGTAGCATTGTGTTAGTATTCTCATCAATAAAACCTCTAAGGAAATAAAGGATTGTCAGTTTTGATTACCTCTCTCTTGATGGATCGTCTGGTCCAACGTAGTCACAAAGATTCTCACGATCTTTAAGGTACTCAGTTTTCATACTGTTTGTTGGAATGTTAATGGTTGCAAGTGGTTTCATCTTTTGTTCTGTTGCAGAAGCATGGCTTGTCTTCTCTGCTCGGTCATTCTTCTGTATGTGTCTAGTTTTATTATTACAGACTTTGTGGTTGGCTTGTGCATGGTGAATGTGTCTTGGCAGCTCAGCATTCAATTGGTTATTAATTCGGAAAAGCTCTGAACTTTTAAGTGTTGGTCCTAAATTAGAGCTCTTTAAAATTTTGTGGGTGTTGAGGCTTTCACTTTTCTTTGGTGAATTGTGCTGGTGGCTTGTAAAACCTGGAAGAGAAAGCCATTGTATTGGATTTATCAAAATTGTCCGAGTTATTTGATGACTTATATAGCAATGCTTCTTGTCAATTTTACCATAAGCGTGTATTTTGGACTGAATTAGCATACACTTAAATTTTAAAAAGATATATAATAACAGTATACTCACCTTTAGAAGGTTGCTGAGCCTGTGCAGTACCCTGATTAGCAGCATCTTCTCTAAAAACAAGCAGGCGGAACAATGTAGTCTACAGTTGTCATGCAAGGAACTAAGGCTATTTTTACACTGATGATTTCCGCAAATGCATCAGAATGAAATATATAACTAAACAGGAGGTTGTTAATTTAGCAGTAAAACTAGACTCTAGACTAACATCTTGACGTGTTAAAGGGTGGGGACAACTTCTTATTGTTCCCATTGTAGTTACACTATAGTTGTAGTAATATGTTTGTAACATGATTAGTATGGATATGTAACATTGTGGCTACATTCAGACTAATTTAAAAAAATAATATCTTTAAAAACTGGCTCAGTCAAACAATTTAGCTAGTTAACTTTTATTTACAATTATGGAAAACATTTATCTTTATATTTTAAAAATATATTTAATAAAGCTATAAACTTTCCGTAAAGCCATTTAGATTAAACATATTCACATTCTCATATCAGTTATAACTTACCAGTTTTAGCCTTAGGCCCCCTATAGGCTATATTTACCACTATACATACCACTATATGCTATATTTACCACTATACATACCACTATATGCTATATTTACCACTATACATACCACTATACGCTATATTTACCACTATACATACCACTATATGCTATATTTACCACTATACATACCACTATATGCTAATATTTACGGCTACTCCTTAGATATTATTACCTTGCAAATTATGGCAATCAGCTTAACAATAAACTTACAGAAAATTTTAGCAGATTTTATCAACAACAATCAGCATTTATTTATCATTTGCGATTATTTTGGAGGTTTGAGGTGGTCTGACTGCCAAGATGCTCCAAGATAAAAACTGGCAAAACTATTGTGGGTAAAATGCTCAGAGCAAGAAGATCTATAGTTGCAAAGAGACTGACGGAATAAAGATATATAAGCTAAACGCTACAACTTAAATGCAATATCCGGTATCAACTATAGCGATGATAGCTGCTAGTGATGTCATTTCGCACACATGATTTTTCTGATTGTTTCAACTTTGATTAACTTTGTCAATTTTAATCTTGACAAACATTTTAATTTTCAAACCCGCTAAACCAAATTTGAACAAAAGGTAATTAAATAATTACGATTATTTTTGACCAAAAGGTTATTTTATTCAGTCTTCTCTGTACTACTCCGCAGTATAATCAATAATTATTCTGCATCCTAACTTATACTGCGGTCAAAAACTTCAGCACTTACTTGTTCGGTCTGTCTGGTCCAACATAACAACAACTATCTATTTCATTCTTAAGTCTTTCAAGCAAGTCAGTGGTTGTCAATGGAGCTTGGTGTTGTTGGATTCTGTAGAGCATTACTGCAGAACAACCAGCAGAGTTACCTGTGCTCAGATTGTGATTTTTTTTATCTAGGCTTTAGCTATAATTGTCATAAAGCTGTCTATCTGTAGCTCTCTTCTGTTTACTTTGCGCTTCTCTCGACGCTTTCTGGTCAACAATGAAGGTATTTTCCATTTCCAATGCTTTATATGGATGCTCGAGTGAGCCTCTTCGTGGTGGCTAATAGATCCCTTGTTCTCTTTTAGCAGAGCCTTGCAGCCCGACGTCTTTAGCTGAAGTTATAACATACAGTATATTATCTTTTTTCCACAAAAAGTATATGTAAGTCAATTGTAGATAGCATTTAGTCAAATATTTGATGGTGAATCTAGTATCAGCTTCCACGCTAGGAAGTAATGAGTGGGTGTTACAATAGCCTTTGGCCCTAGTGTTACCATAGAATGAGCTAAAGTTAAGGGTAGATATAAATTTATTCTCACATCAGTTCTAGACTGCCACTATGTTTCCATTGTACGAATGATGCAGATTTGGAGTTGCGCACACTTTGTTTTAATGACATTCGCATGTTGTGGAGTAACGTGAGCCCTTTGTTAAAAATATAAAATTATGTATGCCAGAGGTCAAAGGGCAAATTCAAAACTGCTCAAATCGAGTTCAGATCGACTGGTGTAGAAAATCTTCAAATTGAAACCGCTTGTGCTGAATTTTCCTGCGCATTATTCGCAAGTGTCCTTTCCATTTCTTGCAACCAGGAAGCAAATATTAAAAATTTGATAATAGCAAAATTTGGGAGTAGCTTTCGGTTTTTGGCCGTTTACATCTTACAGATAATTCAAACTTTTACATTAACTGTGCCATGTAAACATAGTGTGCAACTTCCTCCAAGATAATCCGCAGTCATCAACATTATAAGGTCAACCAAACAGAAGTCTTGGTGCCAACACTGCCAACTGCTCGGTTAACTTGACAATGTTAGACCAGTATTCTAATCCCTTTGATCAGACAGAAGGTTTGAGTTGAAACTATAGCTTTTTCAGCTAAATGGGAAATTTAGACCGCAACCATTGCTTACTCAGCAAAACAGAAGACTGAACTACATGTACAACGCCCACAGCTGTAATCCTAATAAATTGTACAATGAGTCATTTTATGGATATCCATGGGGTAAATGTCGCTGGTAAGTATGAATAATGAATAGTTTTTAGTGACAGATACTTTATCGTATGGGCTTGTTTTAGCATTTCTTGGTATGCATGATCAAGCTGTCTACAAAATAATGCACAGATGCAAAGCCATCAAATAACACAAGTTCCTAATCGGTCTTTTAGGCTGTCACTAAACACGTCCCCATCTATTAATTAAAAGACTTTCTTACTCTCTGTAATCTATATATATATTCCTTAAGTTTGACGTCTCTTGTCGTTGTCTGCTTAGATATCTGTCGAACTGCTAAAACAATTAAAATATTGAAATTAAAATTCCACAGCATGTTGGACTCAAACTCGCGAAGAATGCAACCGCAAGTTGTAAATCGACACTCTCTGCCACTGAGCTATTCAAGGTATTTGATCAAATGAACTATCATCTATGGTATAGCTTTTGCACACGCTAAATAACGTATTATTTGAGCATTTTGCCTACATGTTACAATGCCCCTGTTGTAAAACATTTTTTGCTGAACTCTAAGAAACGCGATGCTTTTTCATTATTTTTTGTTAGAGCAAACCTTTTTTGCGACACGATATCGACAAAAATGTTTCTCGAAATTAAAATTCGACGGGTTGTGGACTGATTACATACCAAATGAAGAGATATACGTTGCTCGCCATGGCATTTTCAGCTGTATCCATTATGGTAAAACGGATTCGAAAACGGGTAAATGAAAACATTTTAGTTAAAAGTTAGAAGTTTACTAAAATACATACTCAAACCCTTTTCAAGTATGTGTTTGGTAAACTAAATTCACTTAAATTAGATTCAGCATTCATGTTACGCGTCTGTCTCGAAGGTAAGAAATCTCCACATAGTACATGGTAATCTTATATCATCTTGCAGATCACAACCACAAAATATACTAAAGTAATTGTATTTACCTAAAGTTACTAAGGTTAACATATTATTTTGTAACTGTTTTTAATGATGAAGGTTTTTACCAGGAAATGACTGCATTAGATAATAACTATGGATTTCTATACCACTTTATGTACATCTATAGCCTACGATATTCTTGCATGGCAACACTGGCATGCAATATTGGCATGCCAATTTTTGCATGCCAATGCTGAAACAGACTAAAATCATATAATTGTATACCAAATACTTTTTTGCTGTAATCGTGGCAAAACAGACTATACTTAGCCATTACTTGCTAATGATTTCACATTTAGGTTTAAACATCTTTCCATGTTTATTTTTCCGCTTAATTTACTTCAACAAACTCCTTTCAAGTTATGAAGTTTGAAACTTACAGTTGATTGAAAAAGTTTGAAAAACTTTTACAATTGTTTTTTTTTTCTCAAGGCATTTGAACTGCACAAAAAATACGTTTCTCATGATATGAAGTTTAAAAGTTACAGTAGTAAATGTTTTACATGTTAAATAAAAATAAACTTTCTGTCCAGAGACCTTTTCATTTTCCGGGCAGCGCCGGGTAATAAAAACTAGTCTTTTGCATAAAATTACATAGATCATCAAGTTCCTTCATAAAGCGTAAAGACGTTATCAGATTTGTTGCTGGTTCCCTATTAAATTCACAACAAGGTATTACGGCGACATTGAGTCATATCTAGGTAGGCAAATGTCATGCATAAATGTGTACACAAATGGAAAAACAAAGTTGGCACATTCATTGGTTAACTCTACTGCTTCTGAAACCAAATTTCTGTTTGTAAATACAGAACCATAAACCCCAGGCATTTGAGAATAGATTTTGCGACTGTCGATAGCCTTAAAGATGTTGTCACATCACGTTTGGTAGATCTTATCAGAAAGTACAGATACAGATTTTTTTTGTTTTAGGTTGTTTGACTGCCAGGATGTTTCAAGATTAAAATCAACAAACTTGCTCGCAGTTAAAATGATCAAAAGAAAAGAAACGTTTCCAGACTACTACCGAAATGATGCCAAGACTTGACTCCTTACGGCACCGTACTACCAGTACCTTTAGAGGAACTTAAAAAAGTTTTGCTACAAAAGAACAGTTTGTATAGGTACTCAAATGTTGTCACAATGCTTATCAAACATCCTTGTCTAATAACATCTGTCTGGAATGCCATGGCACAACAAGAGAGCACTTGCTGGTGTGTTTATTGTTACATGGTTACAGTGACAATGCGACTTATTTCTGTAAGTCACATCGTCACAGGCCTTTAAGCATGGCATGTAAAATGAAAAGTTGAAAGGAAAACTTTCCTAGCACATTTTGCTACCTCACTCACTCATTAAAAAGATGCAGCAATAAATAGCCACCTCTCAAAGAGAAGGAAACATTTCGATGCTTAAGTTTATATGCCAGCATTGTCAATGATTGTAGTAGTCAGTGCTACAGTATTACTATAGATGGTCAGACAGTCTGATGGTCAGACGGTCCGACGGTCCGACGGTCCGACGGTCCGACGGTCCGACGGTCAGACGGTCAGACGGTCAGACTGTCAGATGATCAGACGGTCAGACTGTCAGATGATCAGACGGTCAGACGGTCAGACGGTCAAACGGTCAGACGGTCAGACGGTCAGACGGTCGATGGTCAAACCGTCAAACGGTCAAACGGTCAGACTGTCAGATGATCAGACGGTCAGATGGTCAGACGGTCAAACGGTCAGACGGTCAGACGGTCAGACGGTCAGACGGTCAGACGGTCAGACGGTCAGACGGTCAGACGGTCAGACGATCAGACGGTCAGACGGTCAGACGGACAGTCGGACATTCAGACATACAAACAGACAGACAGACATTCGGAAATTCAGACATATGAACAGACAGACAGACATTCGGACATTCAGACATATGAACAGACAGACAGACAGATAGATGGATAGACACAAACTTTATTATTACTGGGCAATGCCATTAAAAGAAAACTAGACACTGAGACAACAATAAATTGAAAGTAAAATAAAAAAAGAATAGTACAGTAAATTATCTGTATTGATAGAAGAAACTCTTTAATGGAGAAAAAAAACTCTTAAAATTTTTAAACTCAGCCTTATGGCTGAGTGAGTCCTATAAAGTGAGCTGGCAAAGTGTTGGAGTCTGGTATAAGGTGTAGTGGTTTTTTCTGTAGAAGTAGAATGTAATGAATGGTTAGGCATATTAAAGATGCAAAGTGAGTGTTTTTGACCGCAAATATCTAATAACATTAATCAGCATTAAGGATAAAATGAGGAACCAAAGTGGCGTCTAGAGCCTGGTTTCCACATCGAATGTGAGACCCTGGCGGTAATCTCACGCAGCAAAGCACCTGCCGCGCTAGGCTCGGCAGCTTCCGTTTACATATGGCTGCATTGCAAATAATCGCATAAAAATGTTCGCTCTCCATGCCGTTTCGAAAAGGCTGACCAACACCTTTTCAGTGTAATTCGGGAAGGTTTCTCCTGCAGCTCTTTGCAAAAGTTGAACACCACTGAACTCTTGCGATGACCATCGGCAATAACCAGCGGTATTCAGCGTATAGGTTCACATTACACTGCTGATAGCCCTGTAGTGCTGTGGCCAGTGCTTGCGTATTATATTGGAACCAGGCTATCCTATGAAGAGCTCCTTACGTATGCAATGTGGGTAGTCCGACTTCCAGTTGAAGTTGGTGCAGTCTATAACCAGAGCCATCGACTGCTCAGGAGTCCAGAAGCCTGTTAAACATTCTACCTTGTATATATTAAGACTTGTACGCTCTGCTGGTCTTGAGTGAGCTATAACTGGAGGGCATGCATCAGGCTCTAGTTTCTCTAAAATTAATATATTATTTTTTTATTAAATGAGATAAGGGGTAAAGCGTTTCACAATCTGAATATCAAAATGAAATGACATTGTTAAAACTTACTACTGAGTGTTTCTGAAAATACAAAATGTCAAAATACAGTTTTTGCTGCCTGTGTTGGTTAAGAATCTGTAAAAACTTGGTCAGCATGTCCAAAGTTAGCATGCCCACGGTAAGTGACTTCAAATCAAGAAATGATTGAACTATTTACATTTTGATATCTCTGTTTTTTTCAAACAAACGTCCAAAGAATCATACATCACTTTTGGCTTACAAGTTCCATCAACTACTAGCGTATGTAATAATTTATTAATAATATTTTAATGTAGTTTTTAGAAACAACTTTTTAGTTTAAGTAAGCTACTATTATGCATTTCTATTGTCTTCAATTGCTTTTCAAAAGGTTTTGATTTTTTGTATAAAAATTACTTACTAATACATGCTAGAATAGATAATCTCCAGTCTCCAGAACAGTCAATGGTTTGTTCTGTTGTGTTCATATTTGTCCAATAACCTTCCAGGCACTTGGTATTGTACAAATAACTCTGAGTTGTCTCCTCTGTTGGGTGAGCATAAGCCAGCTTTGGCGGCCAGTCACTGTACAGAACTGCATAAACAAAAGCAACTCTATTAAAACGAAAGTAACCACTCTATGTATTTGCTAGCACAACGATAAAGCTTCAATTATGTTCAAAAGCTGTTCCAGTAGTAGTACAAAAACTGTATGGCCTTTTAAACAGTATGCTCGCAATACCTCACTATTTTTTCTGGATTTTTAGCTCTCGTGCAGCCCCAATTACTTTTTAGTCAATAAATAAGCTGAGCATTATACGGGTACAAGCCTCGGGCTTAATTTATAAAATTGCCAAAAATTCACTGAATTAAAAGAGAAAACAATTACATACTAAAAATATAAATGCTTCATTGATATATTAACAACTCAGAAAAATCACTTTGTTGTGTCTAAAATGTCTCTTCTGATATAGTTGCAAGGAAAGATGTTTTTAGTATATCAAATTGCCATTTTTTAAATCATAATAACAGAAACATTTAGCAAAGTGTTGGTAATTCAAAATAAGGCAATGCCACTCAAACAAACAACAGTTTCAGATTTGCAAAAAACTGCTGTGTGCTCGAGTTGAAAGACTGAGAGGTATTAAGTTTGTGTTGCCTTACCATCATACTGCAAAAGAAAGCCGGCAGATGTACTAACTCTTGTTTTTGTAACAAACTCAAATGAAATGGCTTCAGTTAGAGGCAGCAGGTCAATAGTGATGCCGGTCTTATCATCACAATACCATGCGGTATCATCTCTACAATAACCTCGCAACCCAACAATTCTCAAATAGTCTTCACAGAGTTCACCGTCGTCGGTTGACAAGTTAAAATAGAGAAAGGTCAGCCGAATAGTATTCAAGCTAGATAGTCTAACTATAGTCAAGGTTTTGCTCTGGTTGTCTCTATAATGATTTGATACATTTTGTCCTTCATCAAAGTTGCTGTGGCTGACAATGTATCCTCCAGTACCAGGTTCTATCTTTTCTTCACTTCCCATGATATAAGCCACTGAAAGTATAACAATGATTACAGTATGAATTGTAGAGACTCAAATGGATGTATGTTTCTAAACCCATTACCATTATCCCATTGTTTGTACCAAGTTTACTTGTGTTTGTAGCTTGCAGTGTTTGTAGCGTGACAATTGCATATAGATTGTTTGCTTTAATTGGCTGTAATAAAATATTTTGTCATATTCGAACATTTAAACATCAGCATTCACTCATGATGACAATTTTATGGTTTTCACAGTCATAGTACACATTCATATGTCAAAGATTTGTATTTTTAGCAAATATGAGAATTTATAAAATTTATGAGAAGCCCTGCATATCATATGTCAAAAATTAATTCAGCCGCTAGAACAATCTTTTGGGCACTCTGGCAAACAAATGTTTATTCATTACTCAACAATTTTTACGCTAAAAGCCAGACACTGTTTGGCTTTATATAGAAGCACTCACTAAAGGAATTAACAAATTTGCAAAAAAGCCAGCATAGACTTGCATAGGATCAGCACTTTTAATTACAGCAGGAAACATATAGATATATATAAATATATATAAATTGTTTCCGCTCCCCTGGCTAACCCGTATGGGTGGTAATTTCTGCTCTAACTCGGGTCTCCCACCAGAGACCTGGGAGTTTGAGCACTCGCCTCAAGATCTTAGCTGTTCCCAGTAGCGCACTTTTCTGCAACTCACCTGTGTTGATTGGGGTTGGTATTTAGGCAAGCCACATTTTATGCGCTGGTGTTATTGCGCCCAGTGCCCCAATGGCTACTGGGATTACAGTTGTTCTTACATTCCAGCATTTTTCAATCTCTTCTCCAAGAGGGAGATATTTCTCTACCTTTCCACTGCAGCAGTGGAAAGGTAGAGAAATATATAATATTGGCTGGCTATAAATATATATAGCCAGCTGACAGCTGGCTATATATATTTATATATAATATTATATATATATGTATATATATGTATATATATATATATATATATATATATATATATATATATATATATATATATATGTATATATATATAAATATATATATTTATATATATATAAATATATATATTTATATATATATAAATATATATATTTATATATATATTTATATAAGGGTGCAAGTACTTGGGCATTTTGCTAAGCAACATCAACCACGAAGCCGAGGTACGTCACAAAGATATTACCGAATACAAGAAACGTCTTCGGCAAGTCCTACGGAGCCAGCTCAATGCCAGGAATCAAGTAATGGCAATAAATAACTACGCACTGCCAGTAATAAGATATCTAGCAAGCATATTAAAGTGGACTGAGGAAGCCATCAAGGAAACAGATATAGCAACTCTTAAACTGCTGACCATGCATGGAGCACCCCATCCAAAATCTGATACTACTAGATTGTATCTCGATAGGAATTATGGTGGTAGGGGACTCAAAAGTGTACAACAGACAGTAAAAGATGAAGAACAAAGCATCAGAGCCTATGCAGGGTCCATGACCACTTCAGATGAGTTGCTAGCTGAATTTCAATCGGCTGGTCTGACGACAGAGCTTCGCCTTGATGATAAGGGAATTGACTGGCATATAAAACCTCTTCATGATGCTTACCACCAACAAATATCTAAGGTTGGCAATCTTCACCACACATATATGTGGCTGAACAAAGGAAACCTAACGGTCAATACAGAATTGCTAATTATGGCAGCCCACAAGCAAGTGCTCTCAACAAGGCAACTTCAAACAAAAATCTATCACACTAGAGATCATCCTAGATGCAGACTGTGCAAATATGCACCGGAGACCGTCCAACACATCATCAGTCGATGCAAGCAGCTAGCAGGAAATGCATACACTAAGCGGCATAAGCATGTCGCAGGTGTTGTGGATAGAAGTCTATGTGATGAGTACGGCCTTAATAAACCACAACACTGGTGGAAAGCTCCAGGTAAGGTCAACGAAAATGATCGCGCTAAGATCCTCTGGGACTTCTACATCCGGACTGACAAGCATGTCCTAGTAAAGCAACCAGATATAGTGGTGGTGGACAAGGAGAACAAAAGGGCTACTATAAGAGATATAGCAGTACCCAATGACTACAATATAGCCAGACGAAGAAAAAGAAAAGGTAGAGAAATATCTCTCTTGGAAAAGAGATTGAAAAATGTTGAGATGTAAGAACAACTGTAATTCCAGTAGTCATTGGGACACTTGGCGCAATAACACCAGCGCATAAAATGTGGCTTGCCCAGAAACCGACAGCAATCAACTCAGTTAAGTTGCAGAAAAGTGCGCTATTGGGAACAGCTAAGATCTTGAGGCGAGTGCTCAAACTCCCAGGTCTCTGGTAGGAGACCTGTGTTAGAGCAGAAATTACCACCCATACGGGTTAACCGGGGTGAGGAAACAAATTTTATATATATATATATATATGTATATGTATATGTATATATATATATATATATATATATATATATATATATATATATATATATATATATATATATATATATATATATATATATGTATATATATATATATATATGTATATATATATATTTATATATATATATATATATATATGTATATACATGTATACCTGAAGATGCTAGATGAAGATTGCAACGCGATTGCATGAACTTATTAGTACCCTAAGACACTTATGTATTCACCTCATTTAACTTTCACGTTTTCGCGGAGCCATACTCTCACAAAAAAATCATGAGCAAAAATAAACTATCATAACGAAGAAGCGACAACACGAAATTAAATAGCTTTGTTCAGTGATTGTCCAAGAAACAAATGGCAGCAAGCGATCAAATTGCATTATTGATCTCGTCCACACAATTCTATCTGGGATTCACAATTACAAACTAGTCTCAAATTGAAAATATTTTCTTACCAGTGAGCTGGACCTGAGGAATCTAATTATGTTTGTTCCATTGCATTTATTTTCACATCACTGTATTTTCGAACTCATCAGAGCTACGAAATTAAGTTGCGGCGAAATTTTACTCTGTATGCTACTCAGGAAACTAAATACTTGCGAAATCTAAGTGTCCTAGGGTAGTAATGATTTTAACCTGTAGTCTATAAAAAACTTCATACACAGCTTTAGTTTACTCGATTATTGAGCACTTTGCATTACAGTGTACACTACATATATATATATATATATATATATATATATATATATATATATAATGTATATATATATATATATTAAATTATAAATTAAAATATACATAATAATTTTCATTTCAAATAGAAATGTTTTTTAATTTATGCCAAATTTTCAAATAGTCAGTAGAAAGTATGGCTAAACACTTGCTAGCAGTACACTTTAGAGCTTTTTGCTTCTGAACACAAACATGCTTAGTCATCGGTGAGAAAAGACATGCTTGGGTGCCCTTCTGCGTTACACAAGCTCCTTTTTGCTTGACTGCGTAACTCACTGATTGCAATGTTGATAATAGATATACATCTCACTCCAGTGTTACTCCAACTTCCCTATTGGGAATATTGACTTTATTCACTTGTCATAAGCGAAATAGTGACTTAAATAGTTTGGCAAGTCTTGTTCAGAAGCGATGCATACCATCTGATGTCTTAGGATTAAGCTTAATTGGGAGATAATCAGATGTCTTCATCTGTCCGTCTGTCCCATGTCGACCTGGGATAATCAGATAATCAGATGATAATCAGATAATCAAATGTCTTTATGCAGCAAAAAATCTTAGCACTTATTTACGAAGTTAATTCAAGAACTAATTATAATAATATTTACTATAACAATAGCTCATATGTTCGTCTGTCCCAGGCTGACCTGGGACAGACGGACAGATGAAGACACCTGATTATCTCCCAATTAAGCTTAAACCTAAGACATAAGATGGTATGCATCGCTTCTGAACAAGACTTGCCAGACTATTTAAGTCACTATTTTGCTTATGACTAGTGAGTTCATAATATAATACAACAGAATATTCCCAATAGGTAAGTTGGGGTAACACTGGAGTGAGATGAATATCTATTATAAACATTGCAACCAGTAAGTTACGCAGTCAAGCAGAAAGGAGCTTGTGTAACGCAGAAGGGCACCCAAGCATGTATTTTCTCACCGATGACTAAGCATGTTTGTGTTCAGAAGCAAAAAGCTCTAAAGTGTACTGCTAGCAAGTGTTTAGCCATACTTTCTACTGACTATTTGCAAATTTGGCATAAATTAAAAAGCATTTCTATTTGAAATGAAAATTATTATATATACATGTATATTAGTTATATATCTGTTAGGTCAGGAAAAAATTGCACTTTACAAGAGTTGAATTTCTAACTTTGATATTGGTGGGCCAACACTGTTAGAGGTCAACGGTGTTGATTTGGCAGGCAAATTGATACAACTGCACCAATCAACCACCTTCTCATATTACGGAATAATTGTGACATACTTATTACACCTAATGATCTCTCAATGGCACCATGGACAGTCATTAAGACAGAGGGCTATTGAGAGACACCAGGTGAGTGACAGACTTATTCAACTGATTAGATTGGAGTGAGTGACATACAGCCAAGGAGATCAGCATTCAAGTTGTTAACCAACTAGGACTGTTGAAAGTTTTATACATAATGATGATGAAAGCAACTGAGACATAAGAAATACAGTCTCAAATACTTTGAACGAGTCATTTTCAAATGTGTGTAAATTAATGAAATAACTTGTTTACAGCTTTTCAACTGAGGAAATAGAAAATATTTGTGCTACTCCATGACATAAAAATTCATTAACATACAGAAAAGTAGGTCTAAATTACATTTACGTTAGTAAGGTTGTAGAGCTAAGCTTGTTAAGGATTCATGCTTGTACGTGTCAAGTGCATGTTTATTGATTTTGGCACCTTGGGTAGCTGCCTAAGATTGTTATAGACAAAAGGCTTTTAGAGTCACTTTATTTGTTTTTGTCAAAGTTAAGGAGCTCTAGGTAATGCTACCTAATAACGATTCAGTACTTGAATCTGCAGAAGTTTATGTGATAATTTTGTATGTTTCTATTATATTCAACGCAACTGGTATAAAAACAGAGTATGGAATATTTTTTTATTTTCTTGTCATAAATCTTTTTTTATTACTCTAGCACTGCTATAGCCAAGACTATCAGCTCAAATTCTCTCACCATTAGGCATCCAATGAATCATCAACTACATCTCAAACGCTTAGTTTGTCATCCGAATATTTTATAAATAGAAGGTTTGAATGACTGATGTTGCTGAAGGACACCTCAATACTTAGTGGCCACTGAAGAGTAGTTTTTCTGTTGATGCTTTAGAGCACCAATTTTGAGGAGAACCATAACGGTGACACGTTAATCGCTATGGAAACTGGGAATGCTTTTTCATGTTTTCCTTACTGCACTTCATAATACATCATAATACTAGTCCCATTGCTTGAATAACTGCCTAATGTGTTGTTTTGCAGGTTATTTTAAAGAATTGTTTTCATGTCAACTTTTTCCTGGAGATTATGGGTTATATCATTCATAATGACTTTCTAAAATGCAGGTAATGCCCTCCTTATGAACATGGTTAACCAATTAGCATGAGCAATAGAAACATGCTCTAAAAAGTGCCAACACACTAGCCTTAGTGACTATATCATCAATATCATTATTTGACTACCACCTATTCAGCCTACCAAATGTTGCCAAACATTGATGAGCAAAGCCAACTCTTTCAATATATATTACCTGTGTCTATCATAAGTCTGCAATGCTTGCTTCACTAAGGTATTGAGGTTCTGTTAGTTTGCAAAAATATATTAAAGCACATCAATTATATCAGTACTGTTTTAGCTAATTCAGGTTCTTCAATATCTTGGCTTTCCAAAGAGCCATTGTTTGACATGGTGAGACAGACATTGGTTGGTGTTTATAGGATTCTCCTAGAGCTCTACCACAGAAATTTTCAAAGGTATAGGCTCGCAAATTATGATGTCACAGTTTTCCTATTCGGTGTTGTGTGCTCTTACCGCTTATTTATCAACTACGATAATGACCTTAGTGGCAGGCATAGTTAGGACAACTCCAGAGAGAAATTGAAAATGAAAAAGGAATCAGCGTCATTAGCTCTCCTTGTACAAATTATTTTTATGATAAGTAGCTCAGATTCCATGCACCATTCTATGCTTTCCGGTGTTATTATGCACTAGCCCTCATTTTTATTGTGATGTTGACAAGCATGACTGAGGCTAATTAATTTCAAACATTGCATGATATCGCGAGAGTGCAATTTACATATAGTCTTAGGGCCACGCCCCTGCAGGTCGCAGTTTAATCGATGTGATTTTATTACCTTTATCAACAACAGTATATTTTTTGAAGCATAATCATATTTAAAAAGCAACATGGAAAGCGATATGAATTCTTCAGATAATAATACTATTACAACAGCAAGTAATTCCACAACTTATGGTTCTAAAGGCAGCAAGCAGAGGCAGCCATGCTGTGCTGCCAATTGTGAAGCTTTAGATTATCTGCATTTCCATCATATAAAATGGTGTGATAATAATTACTATAAATGTTTAAAATGAATGAAAGGATGAAAACAGCGATCTCTGTCAATCACCCGAAATCTATTAACTCAGAAAATGTGCCTGTATTGGTTGGGCGTTAGCAGGATCCCTTTGGCATTGTTGATTATCTACAATCCTAGTTTATTATTATCGCTCTCTGGGTTTGAGAGCACAGACTGTCACAGAAAAGCGCAGCCTCGATAGCAGCGAAAGGGATCGGCGACCTAAGGCTAAATGCTAATTATGACATCACATTGTGGAAGCCACAACCGACTGTTTTTTATTGCAGGACATAATTTTGACATCCTGTTTTTCATAGTTCTATTATTCTTTGTGTATTGAATATAGGCTCATTTGAAAGCAAAGATTCAGTAGTTCTGAAATACATGATAAAAGTAATGATATAATTGATGTGCTTTAAGGAACTTATAATGCCTAAAAAGTGGCTGTGTTGATAACTAATACAAATAATACATACAAAGAAATAAGCATCTAGCACAGCAACTGTTTGAAATAATGTAAGTTCAATATTAGTTGAACATAACCTTGAAATTTTCAAATACTCAAAGGTGACTTAAAATGCAGTGACTTTATACTTCTATAGAATATTTCGCTTAACTGAAAATTTTTGGAGCGCAGGTGAACCATAGCACCTGTCCAAATGTCAAAGTCTATGCTAAGAAGTTGAGGAACGCAAAAATGTTACAAGTACTAATATAGTCAAAAAACAATAATAACATGTCACAGTGAAGAAGTAAACAATTATCTTTCATTGCAAAATATATCATTAATTCCTTGAATGTTTATATGAACACAACTTCACTTAATAATTACTAGTAAATGTGAAGCGAATAAAGAATATTGCGTTAAGAAACAACTATAGTTACTTTTGAATTTTTATGATCCTTCCTATTTGCATACAATAGTGTTAGACATGCTGCTGCAGACATGAGGAGCTAACTCCAATAGAATTCTTCCAGTGCCACTTAAGTTTAATGGACCTCTATTTAGCTGTCAGCGTCTGCATTTCCTCTGCAATAAGGTGAAAATAAAAGCAGTTACTTTATAGCAGAAGTAAATTCAGATAATATATTGCTTATAAATGCTTGCCGGGTTTGTAAGAAAGACTAACTCAACAAGAATTGTCAGATTGTCTCTTTTACCACCCTTAAGAGAAAATTGTAAATCTCCATCACATTTCAGTATATCTTATTGTAATGAATGATTTTTTTCAAATGTTGCACCTTCTTACTTTACCTATGCTACATGTTTACTCGATGTCCATTATAGCTTTCAAGATCTTCCATGAGTTGTATCATTTTTCACAAAACAATTACAGATTTTCAGCTTTTGTGATAAGAACAAGTTATAGACTGTACAGCAATTAATACAACAATATACAGTACAACAATTATTTTGAAAATATCATTGTTAGCTCCTTTAACAATCTATCTGTTCTCTTAGCGGAGAAAAATATTTTAAATGATATATGTGAAACTATTTATTTGATTTTTTGTCTAACTGTCAACTTTTATAGTTTTAGTATATGTTGAAAAAAAGTTTTTGTTTAAAAATAAAGTTATTGCTGACAAATCATAATAAACCAAAATTTATTCTAATACATAATAAACAGCAGCCAAGAAATTCTTTTTAAAAATTTTTAAACATTCATCTAGCAAGGGGCAAAATTAATATCAGTTGTCAACTATAGCTGGTAACTGGTTCTTTTTAATTAAAATTTTGTTTAATTAAAATGGTGAAATTTAGTTGTGAAAGCTGTAAATAATGCTCTATGATAACTAAAAATTTAACCGCAAAAAACCAACTGAAAATTGGAATTGAACTTTCAGTTTTATGACGTTTCTGTCTGATCGTAAATGTCTAAACTCAAAGCTAAACAACAGTGAACACTATTTGTAGCATTTACAAGTTTCTATTATATAGTTATCAGTTCAGTATGAATTTATCAACCTTTTCCTTTATTGGAAACATTGGTCAGCTTTGTGGCTGCCACAAGTGAAGTTTACAACAAAATCTAAAAATCAGAATTAACTCATAAATAGCATATACATGTACTTCATTTTTGTTATGCATAAAACAATTGACCAATAAGGGTGTCTTTTTTCCATGTATCCTGTAGAGCGCGCATAACGGATTTTCATATTTATGAATTGACCAAACCGAATTGACCAGTCGTAAATGAAAGTGACCACACCATAATTACGTTTTTGATGACCCACGAAGAAATCCATTATCAGAAAGCAGGAGCTTGGTTACTCCAGCTTATAATCAATCAACTATTTGTAAAGACTCAGCAGTGTTTTTAATACTGCATCAACACAAATACACTTGCCTACTGTCAAGCCACTGCTCACTGCCACTTGCCCACTTGCAAGCTCTCTCGATTTGGTTATTACGCACTCTTGTGTATAGCAATTAAGGTAAAAGTGTAAGAGGTATGTATGATTTTGAGCCATAATTCTGTTGCTTATCGTGTACTTTGTGCAAATTAAGAGTCTAAATACAGCAAAGGGTTTTAAAGCTTACTCATTGCTCACTCAGAATAGCATAGACTTGATCTATATATATATACAGGATCTATATATTTATAAATCTCAAAGTTTGTGTGTGTACTTCGGTTTGTCCAGCTATAGCTAATAAAGTCTTAAAATTAAAAGCTCACATTATGCTGGATTTGATCTCGGAACCTCCCATTCACCTGGCAAATATCTTACTAATTAAGCTAGCCGAGATTGATGTATTCATTGGGCAATGTAAGTAATTATCTAGGTTAAAATATGCATAGCATTACGTTACATCACCAAAGCTTGCTGTCAAGGTTCTTATTCGTAAGTGTAAATTATTAGCTTGCTCAAATTAGCTATTGTCATGGTGCTCGGCTAATGTCAAGTTGCAATCAACTACATACATTACCTGTCACTGTTTATAAGCCGATTCTTATTGCCGGGCATTCTGCCAATAGCAATTAAAGCAACGTTTTCCCAATTTATGGTAGTGCTGGATAACGATTCGAGTGCATTCGGTTTTTCAATAGTTGTTCTCTCTCGGGTCATCGATTCAGAAAGAGAAGACAACTGCGTATGAACCGAATTTTACATCACGATTCGATTCAGTGTTCTCGCATGCTCACGCAGCAGTTTCTTAAGCAAATTTTCGTGAGAGCATTGATCGGTCAGCAAATGAGTTTAGAGTTTTGTTTCGTCCAAATTGTAGCAATAGTCTTGACTCTTGCCAAATAAACTCATGTGGTGTTTTGTAGTTAAGAGACTTATATTTGTAATATCTTATTATGGTATTAATCTTCATTGATTGTATTTGTCCTGAGTACATTGTAATTTTTTTTATTTATATTTATTCAATTGTTTATAAATTACGTAATCAATTTGATGTTGGTTCGTTAAATTTTAAAGAGGATAAAATTTTTCAAATTGTATTGGTTAATTAATATAATTAAAATTTTCACCATTACACATTTTCAACATTACCATTCACATTATTTGCAAATATTAATTATTAGTTTACTATTTATTAATTAATATACAAATCTCGGTTCGATGCGGTTCATAATGCCAATATGAGTAAACCGAAGTAAGAATTGAAGATTTGGTTTCATTCAATTTTCAGGAGAAAACTGAATGAAACCGAATGCATAGTGCAGGTAGACATCAAACAGCTCTAATTTATAGGAGCATACACTTATAAAAATAAATATTGCTGTAAAGTTCTCAACTAACCTGTCTATTGCTTCAGTTGTTTCTTACTTATCTTCAAAGTCAGCCAGCTCATAAATTCCTGATAAACGGTTGACAAAAGAATAGTTTCTATCATCGCCATCAGCGAAGGAGTAAACCTCTCCTAAATAGTCAAAAACCTGTTTGAGGTTACATAAGCTGGCAACTGGCCACAATCAATTAGCAAGGTTCTAATAAGTTTGAAGGAGCATATCATCTAGTAGTTACTAACATGTTGATAATATTGTTAGCTTTCAATTGTAATTAATTATGTATATATTTTACAATGCCTGATGAAAAAACCATCAACATTTATTCAATCGCATTAAAATAAAACTCAAAATTGCAGAAAAAGGCTGCTTAAAGCAACATAATTTTAATAAAGTATAGAGAAGGCTGTTAGGGTCCTGATCAATCAGCCCTTTGTATAGAGAACTAAAAGTATGTACATTACATTGAGTTAGCCTCAAGCACTGAGCAATCTCACCGTTGTTAGCCTCACTCTGATGTATTTCAGTTGGAGAGGTTGGGAAGCCATTCACTTGTCCCTTACTTGCTGAGTTTCTGAAATAGCGTTATAATGATAACCTTTGTAAAAAAAATTCTTTGCGCTTTCACAACAATTAGAATGAATGAACTGCTGGCTCTGAAATTAGACAAAAAAGTTTACTATCTATGAGCTTCAACCAGGTTCTCGGAAACATTTACCAACATCTGTCTAAGAGTAAACATCTGAGCAAGAGTACTTTAATATCCAGTTATACAACAACCTACATGTACGTTAGTCTTACCTATTTTTGTTTTTGTGGATGAGCAAGCAAACGACAACAATGGCAAGAGTAAGAAGAAGGGCTCCAGCACTTGCCCCCATTTAAAGAAAAAGCATGTCATCTGTTGCTGCTGACTCTGATAAAGCCGTCTGGTCAGTAACATCATTTGCTGCTTTATTATCAGTTACTTTTGTTGTGGTAGAATCTTTTGTAGTCGGTGTTTGAACTACAAATATTGTAAGAATCAGGATGCTAGAATTATTCAGCCGCAATTCAACCTAATATTTGCTAGAAGATCTAATCCAGCATACATGTAGATAGAAACACAGATAAATAGATAGATAGACAGACAAACAGACAGTCAGGAAGACAGACAGATAAATAGACAGTCCGATAGACAGATAGACAGACAGACAGACAGACAGACTGATAGATGAGAACTTTATTATCATTGGCCAATGCTTCTCAAAGCAAATGAGACAAAAATAAAATTAAAGTAAAGTAACAAAGAATAGTAAAGTAAATTACTGTAAAACCTCTAATTGATTGCCATGGTGCTCTATTTTTCAACCCTTCTTCTATGGCAGCAATCAATTGGAGAAGGCGTTCAAATAGAGGCTGGTGTTGTATTTTTCAAATGGTTCGTCAGAATTTTGGGAAAATAAATTTAGCCCTTTTGCGGGTTAAGGGAATGTCATCTATATTTTGCCCTCTCTTTCCGGTGGAGCGATGTTAAACCTTCTGGATAAAATAAATCTGCTAACTTACTTCTAAATTTTCAAAAATATCTTAATAAATATACCTTGAGACACTGAAAAATATCTCTACCAGTTGATATTTATCGATTGCAATTAACCTGCGATGATATTATAGTCTGAGTCCAGCTTTGCAATTTGTTAAAGCTTTCAATTTTTGTTTGATTCTAAACTTGAAGACAATTTTTTATTTTATATGTACACATATTTATCAATGTTGCATAAAAGGCTCATTGCATGCACTCATTGATATACTTGTTACAGTTTACAGCCAAAACTAGCTTTTTATGTGCAATAGAAGAGGAGTTACGAGTGTCGATCAATTGCATGATCAGATTACCACAAGGATGACATCAATTAATATGCGATAAATCTGCAAATTTATAAGTTATATAATGATAATCCATCAAATTCCACAAGTATATATTTATTAACAAGCGACATAAACAACCCATACTTATATTACATGCAGAAACAAAAGTTAACGTTTGTAAAACCAAAATATTTGCATTGTTTCCTCGGATATCTCCGTTCTGATTTTTGCTTTCAATGGACCAAATATCTGCTAGTTGTCCAGTGCTTTGCACAATGTCTTGCACATTTTCATTCTTCCTCTGCACTGCATAACTAGTTAATATTAACGTCCAAATAACTTTTTGGCTGAGCAAAACTTTTACGGGCTGTCTTTAGCAAAAATGCAAGGCATAAAAGTTTTGCTCGCAAAAGTAATCTTTGGCCTACAACTAGTCGTTCATTTACCATTGTAAATGTAAACCGTTTTAATATACATGTACTTTGAAGTATCAAGACCGTATTAAAGAAGAAACTACTAATAGCCTGAGACATTTATTAATTACTTCTATGGTGTTACTTTCAAAGGTTTAACGAAAAAAAAAGTGAAAAGCTTTTGGAGCTAGACAACGAGATAATTGATTATTATCGATGTAAATGATTCATTATTAATACGATTTTATGGGCACTTTTTTATTGATCACTTGATATTATGGGTTCATAAAGATCAAAGATTGTCAAAGTGGCGAATAAATGGAGGTGGCGTTCAAATAGAGGGTAACGTTCAAATAGAGGGTAACGTTCAAATAGAGGGTAACGTTCAAATAGAGATTTTATGGTAAGTGTATCGAAAGAAAAAGCTCTTTTTGCAAAACTCTGTTCTATGATATGAATTGGTAAGGTGTTAGTGTCTGGTATAAGGTGTAGTAGTTTTTCTTGAGAAATATAACGTAATGGATGATCAGGTAGATTGGAGATGCAGCTTGAGTATTTTAGACAGAGAGTATCTAGTAACTAATTTAGCTCATCAACGTTAAAGGCAAGATGAGGAACCAATGCGGTGTCTAATGACTATCACATGAAGAGCTTCTCGTGCTTTAGACTTTTGAGTTTTAGACCTCGTGCAATACCAGTTAATTTTTAGACAATAAAAAGGCTCCTTCTTATATGGGTTCAACCCTTAGTCTTACTTTATAAAACTGCCAAAAGTTCACTGAAGTAAAAGAGAAAACAATTACATACTAAAAAGTACAAATAATTCGGCGATGTATTACCAACTCAGAAAAATTTCTTTGTTGAGTTTAGCATACCCTTGCAAGATAGTTGCAGAGAAATATGTTTTTACTATATTAATTTTTCATTTTTTAAATGATAATAGCAGAAACATTTAACAAGAGGATTTTAATTTAAAATAAAGCAGTGGTACTCACTCAAACAACAGTTCCAAACTTAAAGAAACTGTGTTTAGTCTGATTTGAAAAACTGAGAGTTGTTAAGCTTGTGTTACCTTACCGTCATATTGCAAAAGGAAGCCGGCAGATGTACCAACTCTCGTTTTGGTAACAAACTCAAATGAAATGGTTTCAGTCAGAGGCAGCAGATCAATAGTGATGCCAGTCTTATCACCGCAATACCTTGCGCTATCATCTCTCCAATAACCTCGCAACCCAACAATTCTCAAATAGTCTTCACAGAGTTCATCGTCGTAGGTTGACAAATTAAAATAGAGAAAGGTCAGCCGAATAGTATTCGAGCTAGATAGTCCAATTATAGTCAAAGTTTTGCTCTGGTCGTCTTTGTAATGATTTAATATATTTTGTCCTTCATCAAAGTTGCTGTGGCTAACAATGTATCCTCCAGTACCGGGTTCTATTTCTTCTTCTCTTCCCATGATATATGCCACTGAAAGTATATGAATTATTTTATCATGAGTTGTAGAGACTCAAACAGATGAATGTTTCTAAACCCATTACCATTATTCCATTGTTTATGCCAAGTTTACTTAAGAACGAATCTCAAACAGAATTTAGTGAAATGAAATATTAGTTTTGTTTGAAGGGTCACAAACCACCAAGGTTTTTCTATCCATTTCATCTGTCTCACAGATTTAGTCAAGCTATAATTTGTGTAAGCCTGAACATCATTACTTTCCTTCAAATAATTGACCAACAGCATAGGTACAGTACCATCCAATAGGGAAACAACAAAGGCTATTATTGTCCAATCATATTGGACATATCATATTTCCTCTTGAATTTATAGGAGATAACACTAAGTAGGCACCAAATCTTAGCAACTTTACGGTTTTGGCCTAACGAATTATCACTGCTAGACGTCAGACGGTGAAGGTCGCTGTTAAAGGTCGGTTTAAGAAGGCCAATGTTAAAGGTCAGCTAGAGAAGGTCGCTTTTAGAGGTCAGCTAGAGAAGGTCGCTGTTACATGTCAACTGGTGGAAGTTCAGGTTTCGGACACACTCACATGTTAATGTTGTATAGCTCAGATAAACCCTTCTGACTGTACAAAGCATTTACAATACTGTCATTGTGTATCCAATAGTACCACCATATATAACAACTGCTAGAAATCATCTAGGAAAAGCTTTACAGAGAAACAAAGCAACCAGACCAGGAAGTGAGTTGACTCAGTATACACATTTATGCTAGTTCAAAGTTGATCAAAACATGAGGCAAAGAATCGATAGAGCTACCAACTAAATATAGCTACCAATCAATAGGGTTGCCAACTAAATGGAGCTACGAATCAATAGAGCTATCAGCTCAATCAGCTGCCGCTTTAGCATTTACCTATGTGAGAAAAGTGAAAGAATGCCAATTTCAGCATAAGATGCAACTTTTCAGGAGTTGTGTACACAGACTTGATCTGAAAGTGCATCAATAGACTAACTTAACAATAGTTTAAATAACTACTTACTCTTGACATCAATTTGAAAGTTGTAGATGGGACTACTGCTGGGCGAAGGGGTTCCCAATTCGGTAGATTCATTAAGGATAGGATATCGATTTAATACAACAGCTACTCTTGAATCTGGGGGTGGCTCAAAGTGGAAGAGCTGTCCTGAGTTTAGGCTAAAAAGTCTCTTATTAAATGCTAACTCCGCTCCATTTTCATGTGTCAGAATCTGCACTTTATCTGTAGATTCTGGGACGACATTATTATATTGTAAATAAAATCCAATCCATAGCGTTGGTGGAATATCTATAATTTCGACATAGCAGACGGTTTGAAAAGGACAGTCTCGGTAGTAATCTCCAGGATGGCACGGCGAGAGTATGGATAGGGATCTTAGGCTATTCTCTTGGATGTATTCAAATACAGAGCTTCGAACTTCACAATTGAATCCAGTTTGCTTATTGTAATTGGCTGTAATAAAATACTTATTCATATCAGAACATTTAAAGGTCAGCATTTACTCATGATGTCAATTTTATGGTTTTCACAGGCATAGTACACATTCATATGTCAAAGGTTGATATTTTTAGTTGTGCTCTGTTTGTCTACATCTAGAAGCAATCACTAAAGACATTTACAAATGTGCAAGTACACCAGCATCGACTTGCATAGGATCAGCACTTTTTAGTACAAGAGGGGATAAGCAAAGCTATGAGATTTAATGAATGACACTACTTCAAAATTATTTATGTTCCAGATAGTTATTATTAAGCGCTGTGACAGAAATTGAAAGCATATGTAACAAATTAAAAGTGAGATGCGGGCGCCACAAACGATGATGGATGGATGACTTACCTGTAAATTGTCCACTTATGCTTTGAATAAAATAAAAGAGAGCTATACTAAGAATGTTATTCAACTTCATTGTCCATACGAAATCTTCTGGTTTCCCAAACAGTATTATAGTATATATATATCAATTTATTGGCAGTAATTTCATTTCAAATAAAGATATTTTTAAAATATGCCAAGTTTTCAAATAGTCAGTAGAGAGTATGGCTAGACACTTGCTAGAAATATTTTCGAGTGCTCTCTGCTTCTGAATGCAAACATTTTTATAGTCATAGGTGAGAAGAGACACGCTTGGGTGCTCCTCTGTGTTACACAAGCTTCTTTGGCTCACTTATGTAACTTACTGATTGCAATATTAATAATTGATATTTATTTCACTCCAGTGTTACTCCAGATTCCCTGTTTGAATATTCTGTTTTATTCTATTATAAACAGTGTTGTCATAAGAGTAATAGTCACTTAGATAGTTTGGCAAGTATTGTTCAGAAGCAATGCACACCATCATATGTGTTAGGTTTAAGCGTAACGGAGAGATAACCAGATGTCTTCATACAGCAAATGATTTAACACTTATCTATGAAGGTAATTCAAAAATTAAATACATGTTTTATAATATTTACTATAGAAAGAGCTATGCTCCTCAGTCCATTTGTTTGAGGCTGTGGTTGAAGGTTGGAAACGCACTGAACAGGAGTTGAACTTGCAACTTTCATATTGTTGGTCCAACATTCTTAGAAGTCAGCAGTATTGATTTGACAGGCATATTGATACAATTGCACCAGTCAATCACCTGCTCACAGTTTGGAATAATTGTGCATGTACTTATTACCCTGATGATCTCTCAATGGCACCATGTACAGTTATTGAGACAGAGGGTCATTGAGAGACACCAGGTGAGTGACAGACTTATTCAACTGATTAGATTGGAGTGAGTGACATACAGCCAAGGAGACAAGCATTCAAGTTGTTAACCAACTAAGACTGTTGAAAGTTTTATATATGATGACGATGATAAAAGCAATTGATTTATAGCAAAATCCAGTCTCAAATACTTCTGCTTATTATTGCAACACTTTCAATGAGAAATTTTTGAATGTTTGTAAATAATATTAATGAAATAGCTCGTTTACAGCTTGTCAACTGAGGAAATAGAAAATATTTGTGCTACTCCATGTCATAAAAGTTCATCAAAATACAGAAAAACTTGATAGACAAGTTTTAAAATCTAAATCACATACGCGTTAGTAAGTTTGAAGAGTCAGAAGTATTGAATGAATGAAGGAGATTTTAGTCCCAGGCATAAACTCAGCAATACTTACTAAACCGATGGGATGCAATAGAGATTAAATAAGTTAAATATAAATTAAATTAATTATCATCTATATTTTTGTCATAAATCATTTTTATTACGCTATCACTTCTATTATAGCCAAGAATATCAGCTCAAATTATCTGACCATTAAGCATTCAATGAGTCATCAATTTCATCTAAAATGCCGAGTTTGTAATCTGAAAAAATTATTTCTAAAAAAAGGCTGAATTGGCTGATATTGCTAAAGGACACCTCAATACTTACTGACCACTGAAGAGCCATTTTCCTGTTGATACTTTAGAGCACCAATTTTGAGGAGAACCATTACGGTGACATGTTAATCGCTATGGAAATTGGAAATGCCTGCTCATGTTTTCCTTACTGTACTTCAGATTATAGGCCAATATTATAATACTAGTCCCATCGTTTGAATAATACCTAAATGTGTTGTTCTGTAAGTTATTTTAAATTGTTGTTATTATGTTCATTTTTCCTGAAGAGGATTGGTTTTAACCTTTATAATGACTTTCTAAAATGCAGCTAATGCCCTCTTCGTTAACATGGTTAGCCAATTAGCATGAGAAATACAAACATGGTCTAAAAAGTGAATACACTCCTATATTATCAATATCAATATTTGACTACCTCCTGTTTAGTCTACCAACTGGTGCCAAACAATGATGTGCAAAGCCATGCAACCCTTTCAATATTTATTTTAGGTCTATTGTAGGTCTGCAATGCTTGTTTCACTGAGGTATTGAGGTTCTGTTGGGTTGCAAAAATATATTAAGGAACTTATGATGCCTAAAAAGTAGCTGTGTTGATAATCAATACAAATAATACATATACAGAAATAAGCAGCTAGTCCAGTAACTGTTTGAAATAACGCAAGTTCTATATTACTTACTTTTAAAACTTGTTTCATTGCTGCTGAACATGACACCAACTTTTGTAAACTCAAGGGTCACTTGAAGCCCAGCGACTTTATACTTCTATAGAATGTTTTGTTTAACTGAAAATTTTTGGAAAGCAGGTGAACCATAGCACCTGCCCAAATAGCGAAGCCTTAGAAATTTCAGCAAAGAAACTGAGTAACAAAAAAATGTTACAACTATTAATATGGTCAAAAAACAATAATAACATGTCACAGTGAAGAAGTGAACTAGTATCTTCCTATTGCAAAATATATCATTAATTCCTTAAACGTACATATGAACACAACTTCACTTACTAATTACTATTATATGTGAACTGAATAGAAAATATTGCGTTAGGAAACCATTATAATTACTTTTGAATTTTCATGATCCTTTCTATTTGTACACAACAGTGTTAAACATGCTGCTGCAGACATGAGGAGATAACTCCAATAGACATCTTCCAGTGCCATTTAAGTTTATTGGACCATAATTTAACTGTCAGCCTTTGTATTTTTTCTGCAATAAAGTGAAAATAAAAGCAGTTACTTTATAGCAGAAGTAAATTCAGATAAAAAGACTGCTTATAAATTCTTGTTTGGTTTGTAAGAGAGAAAAATTCAACAAGAATTGTCAGATTGTCTCTTATACCACCCTTAAGAAAAAATTGTAAATCTTCATCACATTTCAGTATATCCTATTCTAATGAATGATTTTTTCAAATTTTGCACCTTACTTTACAATTGTTGCATGTTTATTTTATGTCGATTATAGCTTTCAAGATCTTCCATGGGTTAAATTGTTTTGTTCTTCCCATGGCAGTTACATATTTTCAGCTTTTGTGATATGAACAAGTTATATACAATTATTTTGAACGTATCATTGTTAGCTCATTTAACAATCTGCATGTTCTCTTGGCGGAGAAAAATATTTTAAATGATCCATGTCAAACTATTTATTTGATTTTTTTTGCCTAACTGTTGATTTTTATGGGTTTAGTATTTTTGGAAAAATAATTCAGAAATGTTTTTTATTCAAAATGAAGTTATTGCTGACAAATTATAATAAACCAAAATTTATTCTACTACATAATAAACAGCAACCAAAAATCTTTTTTTAAAACTGTTTAAACAATTCCCTGGCAAGGGGAAAATATCAATTGTCTACTATAGCTGGTAGATTGGTTTTTTTAATAGAAGTTGTAAAATTTAGTTGTAAAAGCTGTAAATAATGCTACAAGATAACTAAAAATTTAACTATAGCCAAGCTTAATTGTGCTTTTATTGAACCTGATGTGACAAAAATAAGTTTTAAAAAGTTATACATGGTTCCTAGCACTCATAAATTCCATAAAACTTTGCAGAAAGTTGATTCCTTGAAAGCTACAACAAATATGAAATAGAAGCAATACTTCATTGCTCTGTAATAGCTATACAGGTTAAAAAAAGTGTAGTAAACAGCAGTAACAAATTTTAGCAACTATTAACACTCAAATCCTTGGTAGACAACTTAACCGCATCACAAGTCACCTTAACCGCATCACAAGTCATCTTAACCGCATCACAAGTCATCTTAACCGCACTACAAGTCATCTTAACAGCATCAAAAGACTTCTTAACCGCATCACAAATTATTTCAACCGCATCGCAAGCCAT
This sequence comes from Watersipora subatra, assembly GCF_963576615.1. Taxonomy (NCBI): domain Eukaryota; kingdom Metazoa; phylum Bryozoa; class Gymnolaemata; order Cheilostomatida; family Watersiporidae; genus Watersipora; species Watersipora subatra. Next base: position 11,862,528 of record NC_088709.1, read on the forward strand.
CTCAACCGCATCACAAGTCATCTTAATCGCATCACACCACAATCAAACAGTGCTGTTTTCCCTTTTGTTTTCACATAAAATATTTCTAAAATATTAGAAGAATGAAAATTTTTTTTTATTTTGTTTTAAATTGAAATTAAAGTTCTATTGGGTTCCGGAATGATATCTGTATAATGAATTTTTAATTTAGCAACTTCTACTTTTCACAAGTCGAGTCAATGACTAGAAGAGCACACAACTCCATTTCTGTAAAGAAGCAAATTGTTAATAGTCAATGTTTCATGACAATGCATGTTAGTTTATCTAAACCTCCAGAGTAGTAGGTCCTATTCTAGTGATAACGAGAATTGCCTCCACTTGCTATTCTAGCTATTTAAAAAGTAGTATTGGGTTAGTATTCTCATCAATAAGACCTCTAAGGAAATAAAGGATTGTCAGTTTTGATTACCTCTCTCTCGATGGATCGTCTGGTCCAACGTAGTCATAAAGATGAGAGCCGACAAATAGGGTCTTTTCCATTTCCAATGCTTTATATGGATGCTCGAGTGAGCCTCTTCGTGGTGGCTCATAGATGCCTTGTCCTCTCTCAGCAGAGCCTTGCAGCTCGACATCTTTAGCTGAAGTTATAACATACTGTATATTATCTTTTTCTACAAAGACTATATATAAGTCAATTGTAGATAGCGTTTAGTCAAATATTTGATGGTGAAGCTAGTATCAGCTTCTATGCTATGAAGTAAGGAGTAGATGTTACGATAGCCTTTGGCCCTAGCGTTACCATAGAATGAGCTCAAGTTAAGAGTAGATATAAACTTATTCTCACATCAGTTCTAGACTGCTACTATGTTTCCATTGCACGAATGATGCAGATTTGGAGTTGTGCGCACATTGAGTTGTGAGTACATTGTTTTAACGACATTCGCATGTTGCAGAGTAATATAAGCCTTTTGTTAAAAATATAAAAATTTTGTATGCTAATGGTCGAAGGGCAAATTCAAAACTGCTCAAATCGAGTTCAGATTGACTGATGTAGAAAATCTCAAAATTGGAACCGCTTTTGCTGAATTTTCCTGCGCATCATTCGCAAGTGTCGTTTTCATTTCTTGCAACAAGGAAACAAATATTAAAAATTTGAGAATGCGAAATTTGGGAGTAGCTTTTGGTTTTTGGCCTTTTAAATCTTGCAGATAATTCAAACTTTTAGATTAACTGTGTCATGTAAACATAGTGTGAAACTTCCTCCAAGATAACCTGCAGTCATAAACATTATAAGGTCAACCTAACAGAAGTCTTTGTACCAACACTGTAAATTGCTCGGTTAACTTGACAATGTTAGACCGGTATTCTAACCCCTTTGATCAGACAGAAGGTTTGAGTGGAAATGAGAACTCAGCTAAATGGGAAGTTTAGACCGCAACCATTGCTTACTCATCAAAACAGAAGACTGAACTGCATGGACAACGCCTACAGCTGTAATCTTAATAAATTGTACAATGAGTCATTTTATGGCTATCCACATGGCAAATGTCGCTGATAAGTATGAATAATGAATAGTTTTTAGTGACAGATACTTTACCGTTTGTATGGGCTTGTTTTAGCGTTTCCTGGTATGCATGATCAAGCTGTCTACAAAGTAAGGCACAGATGCAAAGCAATCAAATAACCCAAATTCCTAAATGGTCTTTTAGGCTGTCACTAAGCACGCTCCCATCTATTAATTAAAAATCTTACTTACTCTCTGTAATCTATATATATATATCTTAAGTTTGACATCTGTTGTCGTAGTCTGCTTGGATACCTGTCAAACTGCGAAAACAATTAAAATATTGAAATTAAAATTCCACATCATGTTGATAAAGTACATAAAGTTGATTAAAAACTACAGGTTAAAATCATTACTACTATTAGTTTCATGCAATCGTGTTGCAATCTTCAGGTAGAACCTGAAGATTGCAACACGATTGCATGAAACTAATAGTAGTAATGATTTTAACCTGTAGTTTTTAATAAACTTCATACACAGCTCTAATTGACTCGATTATTGAGACCTTTACTTTACAGTGTAAACCACATATACTATATATATATATATATATTATAATATATATAATATATATATATTATATTTTATATAATATATCTATTATAATATATATAATATATATTATATATATACATATATATACATATATATACATATATATATATATATATATATAAATTGTTTCCTCACCCCGGATACCCCGTATGGGTGGTAAATTCTGCTCTAACTCGGGTGTCCTACCAGAGACCTGGGAGTTTGAGCACTCGCCTCAAGATCTTAGCTGTTCCCAATAGCGCACTTTTCTGCAACTCACCTGAGTTGATTGTTGTTAGTATTTGGGCAAGCCACATTTTATGCGCCGGTGTTATTGTGCCCAGTGCCCCAATGGCTACTGGGATTACAGTTGTTCTTACATTCCAGCATTTTTCAATTTCTTCTCCAAGAGGGAGATATTCCTTTACCTTTTCTTTTTCTTTGCTGGCTATATTGTAGTCATTGGGTACTGCTATATCTATTATAGTAGCCCTCTTGTTATCCTTGTCTACCACCACTATATCTGGTTGGTTTGCTAAGACATGCTTGTCAGTTTGGATGTAGAAGTCCCAGAGGGTCTTAGCGCGGTCATTTTCATTCACCTTACCAGGAGCTTCCCACCAGTGTTGTGGTTTATTAAGGCCATACTCATCACATAGACTTCTATACACAATACATGTGACATGATTATGCCGCTCAGTGTATGCGTTCCCTGCTAGCTGCCTGCATCCACTGATGATGTGTTGGATGGTCTCAGGTGCATCTTTGCACAGTCTGCATCTAGGATCGTCTCTAGTGTGATAGATTTTCGTTTGGAGTTGCCTTGTTGAGTTGCCATACTCATCACATAGACTTCTAACTACAACACCTGCGACATGCTTATGCCGCTCAGTGTATGCATTTCCTTCTAGCTGCTTGCATCGACTGATGATGCGTTAGATGATCTCCGGTGCATCTTTGCACAGTCTGCATCTAGGATCATCTCTAGTGTGATAGATTTCTGCTTGAAGTTGCCTTGTTGGGAGCACTTGCTCGTGAGCTGCCATAATTAGCGACTCTGTATTGGCCGTTAGGTTTTCTCTGTTCAGCCACATGTATGTGTGGTGAAGATCGCCAATCTTACATATTTGTCAGTGGTAAGCACCATGAAGAGGTTTCATGTACCAGTCAATTCCCTCATCATCAGGGCGAAGCTCTGTCGTCAGAGCAGCCGATTGAAATTCAGCTAGCAACTTATCTGAAGTGGTCATGGAGCCTGCATAGGCTTTGATGCTTTGTTCTTCCTCTTTAACTGTCTGCTGTACACTTTTGAGTTCCCTACCACCATAATTACTATCAAGATAAAATCTAGTAGTATCAGATTTTGGAAGGGGTGCTCCATGCATGGTCAGCAGTTTAAGAGTTGCTATATCTGTTTTTTTGATGGCTTCCTCAGTCCACTTTATTATGCCTGTTGGATATCACTGGCAGTGCGTAGTTATTTATTGCCATTACTTGATTCCTGGCATTGAGCTGGCTCCGTAGAACCTGCCGAAGACGTTTCTTGTATACGGTAATAGCTTTGTGGCGTACCTTGGCTTCGTGGTTGCTGTTTCTTTGCATAATGCCCAAGTAGTTGCACTCTTATATATATATATATATATATATATATATATATATATATATATATATATATATATATCACATATATATATATCACATATATATATATATCACATATATATAAATATATATATACATATATATATATATATATATATATCACATATATATTTATCACATATATATATATATATATATATATCACATATATATATATCACATATATATATATATATATATATATATATATATATATATATATGTGATGAGTATGGCCTTAATAAACCACAACACTGGTGGGAGGCTCCTGGTAAGGTCAACGAAAACGATCGCGCTAAGATTCTCTGGGACTTCTACATTCGGACTGACAAGCATGCCCTAGCAAACCAACCAGATATATTGGTGGTGGACAAGGATAACAAGAGGGCTACTATAATATATATAGCAGTACTCAATGACTACAATATAGCCAGACAAAGAAAAAGAAAAGGTAGAGAAATATCTCTCTTTGAGAAGAGATTGAAAAATGTTGGAATGTAAGAACAACTGTAATTCCAGTAGCTATTGGGGCACTTGGCGCAATAACACCGGCGCATAAAATGTGGCTTGCCCAGATACCGACAGCAATCAACTCAGTTAAGTTGCAGAAAAGTGCGCTATTGGGAACAGCTAAGATCTTGAGGCGAGTGCTCAAACTCCCAGGTCTCTGGTAGGAGACCCGAGTTAGAGCAGAAATTACCACCCATACGGGTTAAACGGGGTGAGGAAACAATTTTATATATACAAGTATATATATATATATATATATATATATATATATGTATATATGTATATACGTATATATACCTGGAGATGGTACATGAAGATTGCAACGCGATTGCATGAAATTATCAGTAGCCTAGGATTCTTATGTATTCGCCTCATCTAACTTTCACGTTTTCGCGGAGTCATTCTCTCGCGAAAAAATTCATGAGCGAAAATAAACTATCATAACGAAGGAGCGACAGCGCAAAATTAAATAGTTTTGTTCATTGATTCTCCAAGAAACAAATGACAGCAAGCGATCAAATTGCATTATTGATCTCGTCCACACAATTCTATCTGCGATTCACAATTACAAACTAGTCTCAAATTGAAAATTTTTTCTTACCAGTGAACTGGACCTGAGGAATCTAATTATGTTTGTTCCCTTGCATTCATTTTTACATCACTGTATTTTCGAACTCATCAGGGCTACAAAATTAAGTTGCAGCAAAGTTTTACTCTGTATGCTACTCACGAAACTAAATACTAGCGAAATATAAGTGTCCTAGGGTAGTAATGATTTTAATCTGTAGTTTTTAAAAAACTTCATACACAGCTCTAGTTGACTCGATTATTTAGCACTTTGCATTACAGTGTACACTACCTAGGCCAATATATATATAAATATATATATAAATATATATATATACATATATATATATATATATATATATATATATATATATATATATATATATATATATTATATATTATATATATAAAATGTATATAGATATACATATATATACATATATATTAAATTATAAATTAAAATATATATAATAAATTTCAGTTCAGATAGAAATGTTTTTTTAATTTATGCCAAATTTCCAAATAGTCAGTAGAAAGTATGGCTAAACACTTGCTAGCAGTACACTCAAGAGCTTTTTGCTTCTGAACACAAACATGCTTAGTCATCGGTGAGAAAAGACATGCTTGGGTGCCCCTCTGCGTTACATAAGGTCCTTTTTGCTTGACTGCGTGACTTACTGGTTGCAATGTTGATAATAGATATTTATCTCACTCCAGTGCTTCTCCAACTTCCCTATTGGGAATATTCTGTTGTATTATATTATGAACTCACTTTTCATAAGCGAAATAGTGTCTTAAATAGTTTGGCATGTTTTGTTCAGAAGCGATACATACCATCTTATGTCTTAGGTTTAAGCTTAATTGGGAGATAATCAGACGTCTTCATGTAGCATAAATTTAGCACTTATTTACGAAGTTAATTCAGAAACTAAATATAATAATATTTACTATAACAAGAGTTCATCTGTCCGTCTGTCTCAGGTCAAAGGGCAGGAAAAAATCGAACTTTACAGGAGTTGAATATGTAACTTTTGTATTGGTGGGCCAACACTGTTAGAAGTCAACGGTGTTGATTTGGCAGGCAGATTGATACAACTGCACCAATCAACCACCTCATATTAGGGAATAATTGTGACATACTTATTACACCTAATGATCTCTCAATGGCACCGTGGACAGTCATTAAGACAGAGGGCTATTGAGAGACATCAGGTCAGTGACAGACTTATTCAACTGATTAGATTGGAGTGAGTGACATACAGCCAAGGAGACCAGCATTCAAGTTGTTAAACAACTAGGACTGTTGAAAGTTGAAAGTTTTATACATAATGATGATGAACGCAACTGAGACATAAATACTTCTCATTAATCATTTTCAAATGTTGGTAAATTAATGAAATAACTTGTTTACACATTCTCAACTGAGAAAATAGAAAATACTTGTGCTACTCCATGACATAAAAATTCATTAACATACAGAAAAGTTGGTCTAAATTACATTCACGTTAGTAAGGTTGTAGAGTCAAACTTGTTACAGATTCATACTTGCACGTGTCGAGTGCATGTATATTGATTTTGGCACCATCTTGGGTAGCTGCCTAAGATTGTTATAGACAAAAGGCTCTTGGAGTCACTTTATATGTTTTTGTCAAAGTTAAGGAGCTCTAGATAATGCTACCTAATAAAAATTCAGTACTTGAATCTGCAGAAGTTTATGTGATAATTTTGTATGTTTCTATCATATTCAACGCTACTGGTATAAACAGAGTATGGAATATTTTTCTATATTTTTGTCATAACTCTTTTTTTGTTACTCTAGCACTGCTATAGCCAAGACTATCAGTTCAAATTCTCTCACCATTAGGCATCCAATGAGTCATCAATTACAACTGAAATGCTGAGTTTGTCATCTGAATATTTTATAAATAAAAGGTTTGAATTGGCTGATATTACTGAAAGACATCTCAATACTTACTGGCCACTGAAGAGAAGTTTTCCTGTTGATACTTTAGAGCACCAATTTTGAGGAGAACCATTATGGTGGCGCGTTAATTGCTATGGAAACTGGGAATGCCTGTTCATGTTTTCCTTACTGTACTTCATAATACATCATAATACTAGTCCCATTGTTCGAATAATTGCCTAATGTGTTGTTTTGTAGGTTATTTTAAAGAATTGTTTTTATGGTAATTTTTTCCTGGAGATTATGGGTTGTTTGCAATGACTTTCTAAAATGCAGCTAATGCCCTCCTTATGAACATGGTTAACCAATTAGCATGAGCAATAGACACAGGGTCTAAAAAGTGCCAACATACAAGTCTTATTGAATATATCATCGATAATATTATTTGAATACCACCTATTTGGTCTACCAACTGGTGCCAAACATTGATGTGCATAACAGGCTCTTTCAATATATATTTGTGGGTCTATTGTAGGTCTGCAATGCTTGTTTCACTAAGGTATTGAAGTTCTGTTAGTTTGCAAAAATATATTGAAGCACATCAATTATATCAGTACTGTTTCAGCTTATTCAGGCTCTTCAATATCTTGGCTTTAAATTGAGCCATTGTTTGACATGGTGAGACAGACATTGGTTGGTGTTTATAGGATTCTCCCAGAGCTCTACCACAGAAATGTTCAAAGGTATAGGCTCACAAATGATGATGTCACAGTTTTCCTATTCGGTGTTGTGTGCTCTTACCACTTATTTATCAAATATGATAACGACGCTAGTGGCAGGCGAAGTTAGGACAACTTCAGAGAGCCAATGAAGATGAAAAAAGAATCAGCGTCATTAGCTCCATGTACAAATTATTTTTATGATAGATAGCTCAGATTCCATGCACCATACTATGTTTTCCCGGTGTTATTATGCATTAGCCCTCATTTTTTATTGTGATGCTGACAAGCACGACTGAGGCTAATTAATTTCAAGCATTGCATGATCTCGCGAGATCATGCAATGCTTGATGCATGATTTCGAGCATTGCATGATCTCGCAATTTTCATATAGTCTTAGGGCCACGGCACTGCAGGTCGCAATTTAATCGATGTGATTTTATTACCTTTATCAACAACAGTATATTTATTGAAGCATATTCATATTTAAAAAGCGACATGGAAAGCGATACGAATTCTCCAGATAATAATAATACTATGACAACGGCTACTTCCACAACTTATGGTTCTAAAGGCAGTAAGCAGAGGCAGCCATGCTGCGCTGCAAATTGTGAAGCTTTAGATCATCTGCAATTCCATCATATAAAACAACGTGATAATAATTACTATAAATGTTTAAAATGAATGAAAGGATGAAAACAGCAAACTCTATCAATCACCCAAAATCTATTAACTCAGAACATGCGTTTGTATTGGTTGGGCGCTGGCACAATCCCTTGGCATTGTTGATTATCTAGAATCCTATTTTATTATTAGCGCTCTCTGGGTTTGAGAGCACAGATTGTCACAAAAACGGCAGTCTCAATAGCAGCGAAAGGGATCGACAACCTAAAGCTAAGTGCTAATTATGACATCACATTAAGCGAACCACAACGAAGTGTTTTTTATTGCAGGACATAATTTTGACATCCTGTTTTTCATAGTTCTATTATCCTTTGTGTATTGAATATAGGCTCATTTGAAAGCCAAGACTCAGAAGTTCTGAAATATATGATAAAAGTACTGATATAATTGATGTGCTTTAAGGAACTTATGATGCCTAAAAAGTGGCTGTGTTGATAATCAATACATATAAAGAAATAAGCACCTAGCACAGCGACTGTTTGAAATAACGTAAGTTCAATATTAGTTGAACATAACCTTGACATTTTCGAATACTCAAGGGTCACTTAAAACGCAGTGATTTTATACTTCTACAGAATATTATGCTTGACTGAAAATTTTTGGAGAGCATTTGAACAAAAGCACCTGTCCAAATGCCGAAGCCTTAGAAAGTCCAGCTAAGAAGCTGAGTAACCAAAAAATGCTACAAGTACTAATATGGTCAAAAAATGATAATAACATGTCACAGTGAAGAAGTGAACTAGTATCTTCCCATTGCAAAATATATCATTAATTCCTTAAACATTAATACGAACACAACTTCACTTACTAATTACTAGTATATGTGAAGCAAATAGAAAATATTGCGTTAGAAAACCATTATAATTACTTTTGAACTTTCATGATCCTTTCTATTTGCATACAATAGTGTTAGACATGCTGCTGCAGACATGAGGAGCTAACTCCAATAGACATCTTCCAGTGCCATGCCATTTAAGTTTATTGGACCTCACTTTAGCTGTCAGCGTCTGTATTTCCTCTGCGATAAGGTGAAAATAAAAGCAGTTACTTTATAGCAGAAGTAAATTCAGTTAAATAGATTGCTTATAAATTCTTGTCAGGTTTGTAAGAGAGACAAACCCAACAAGAATTGTCAGATCGTCTCTTTTACCACCCTTAAGAGAAAATTATAAATCTTCATCACATTTCAGTATATCCTATTCTAATGAACGATTTTTTCAAATTTTGCACTTTCTGTCTTTACCTTTGTTGCATGTTTATTCTATGTCAATTTTAGCTTTCAAGATCTTCTATGAGTTGTTTCATTTTTCACATGGCAGTTACAGACTTTCAGCTTTTGTGATATGAACAAGTTATATACAATTATTTTGAACATATCATTGTTAGCTCATTTAACAATCTATATGTTCTCTTGGCAGAGAAAAATATTTTAAATGATCTATGTCAAACTCTTTATTTGACTTTTTTTGCCTAATTGTTGGTTTTTATGGGTTTAGTATTTTTGGAAAAATAATTCAGAAATGCTTTTTATTCAAAATGAAGTTATTGCTGACAAATTTAATAAACAAGAATTTATTCTACTACATAATAAACAGCAATCAAGAATCTTTTTTTAAAACTGTTTAAACAATCATCTAGCAAGGGGCAAATATCAATTGTCAACTATAGCTGGTAGGTTGGTTTTTTTAATTGAAGTTGCAAAATTTAGTTGTGAAAGCTGTAAATAATGCTACAGGATAACTAAAAATTTAACTATAGTCAAGCTTACTTGTAATTTTATTGAACCTGATGTGACAAAAATAAGTTTTAAAAAGTTATACGTGTTTCCTAGCATTCATAAATTCCATAAAATTTTGCAGAAAGTTGATCCCTTGAAAGCTACAACAAATATGAAATAGAAGCAATACTTTATTGCTCTGTAGTAGCTATACAGGTTAAAAAAGTGTAGTGAACAGCAGTAACAAATCTTAGGAACTATTAATACTCAAATTCATCGTAAACATCTTAACCGCATCACAAGTCACCTTAACCGCATCACAAGTCATCTCAACCGCATCACAAGTCATCTTAACCGCATCACAAGTCATTTCAACCGCATCACAAGTCATCTTAACTGCATCACAAGTCATTTCAACCGCATCACAAGTCATCTTAACCGCATCACAAGTCATCTTAACCGCATCACAAGTCATCTTAACCGCATCTTAAATCATCTTAACCGCATCACAAGTCACCTTAACCGCATCACAAGTCATCTTAACCGCATCACAAGTCATCCTAACCGCATCACAAGTCATCTTAACCACACCACAAGTCATCTTAACCGCATCACAAGTAATCTTAACCGCATCACAAGTCATCTTAACCGCATCACAAGTCACCTTAACCGCATCACAAGTCACCTTAACCGCATCACAAGTCATCTTAACCGCATCACAAGTCACCTTAACCGCATCACAAGTCACCTTAACCGCATCACAAGTCATCTTAACCGCATCACAAATTATCTTAACTGCATCACAAGTCATATTAACCGCATCACAAGTCATCTCAACCGCATCACAAGTCATCTTAACCACATCACAAGTAATCTTAACCGCATCACAAGTCATTTCAACCGCATCACAAGTCATCTTAACCGCATCACAAGTCATTTCAACCGCATCACAAGTCATCTTAACCGCATCACAAGTCACCTTAACCGCATCACAAGTCATCTTAACCGCATCTTAAGTCATCTTAACCGCATCACAAGTCACCTTAACTGCATCACAAGTCATCTTAAGCGCATCACAAGTCATCCTAACCGCATCACAAGTCATCTTAACCACATCACAAGTCATCTTAACCGCATCACAAGTCATCTTAACCGCATCACAAGTCACCTTAACCGCATCACAAGTCATCTCAACCGCATCACAAATCATCTTAACCGCATCACAAGTCATTTCAACCGCATCACAAGTCATCTTAACCGCATCTTAAGTCATCTTAACCGCATCACAAGTCACCTTAACCGCATCACAAGTCATCTCAACCGCATCACAAGTCATCTTAACCACATCACAAGTAATCTTAACCGCATCACAAGTCATTTCAACCGCATCACAAGTCATCTTAACCGCATCACAAGTCATTTCAACCGCATCATAAGTCATCTTAACCGCATCTTAAGTCATCTTAACCGCATCACAAGTCATCTTAACCGCATCACAAGTCATCCTAACCGCATCACAAGTCATCTTAACCACATCACAAGTCATCTTAACCGCATCACAAGTCATCTTAACCGCATCACAAGTCACCTTAACCGCATCACAAGTCATTTCAACCGCATCACAAGTCATCTTAACCGCATCACAAGTCATTTCAACCACATCACAAGTCATCTTAACCGCATCTTAAGTCATTTTAACCGCATCACAAGTCACCTTAACCGCATCACAAGTCATCTTAACCGCATCTTAAGTCATCTTAACCGCATCACAAGTCACCTTAACCACATCACAAGTCATCTTAACCGCATCACAATCATCCTAACCGCATCACAAGTCATCTTAACCACACCACAAGTCACCTTAACCGCATCACAAGTCATCTTAACTACATCACAAGTCACCTTAACCGCATCACAAGTCACCTTAACCGCATCACAAGTCATCTTAACCGCATCACAATTCATCTTAACTGCATCACAAGTCATATTAACCGCATCACAAGTCATCTCAACCGCATCACAAGTCATCTTAACCGCATCACAAGTAATCTTAACCACAATCACTCCACAATCAATCAGGGCATTTTTCCCTTTTGTTTTTGCATAAAGTATTTTTAAAATATTAGAAAAACAATGAGAAAACCTTTTATTTTGTATTTAATTAAAATTAAAGTTCCATTGGCTACGGAGATATATCTGTATAATGAGTTTTTAATTTAGCAACTTCTACTTTTCACAAGTCGAGTCAATGACTAGAAGAGCACACAACTCCATTTCTGTAAAGAAGCAAATTGTTAATAGTCAGTGTTTTATGACAATGCATGTTAGTTTATCTAAACCCCCAGAGTAGTTGTTCTTGTTCTAGTGATACCGAGAATTGCCTCCACTTGCTATTCTAGTTATTTGAAAAGTAATATTGGGTTAGTATTCTCATCAATAAGACCTCTAAGGAAATAAAGGATTGTCAGTTTTGATTACCTCTCTCTCGATGGATCGTCTGGTCCAACGTAGTCATAAAGATTCTCACCATCTTCGAGGTACTCAGTTTCTACACTGTTTGCTGGAATATTAATGGCTGAAAGCGGTTTCGTCTTTATTTTTGTTGCAGAAGTATGGCTTGTCTTCTCTGCTCGGTCATTCTTCTTTATGTGTCTAGTTTTATTATCATAGACTTCGTGGTTAGCTTTTGCTTGGTTAGTGTATCTTAGCAGCTCTGCATTCTATCGATTGTTAACTTGGACAATCTCGGAATATTCAAGTGTTGTTCCTAAACTAGGGCTTTTTGGGACTTTGTGAGAATTCGGGCTAACGTTTTTTTGTGGTTCATGCTCGTGGCTTGTAAAACCTAAAAAAGAAGGCAATTGTATCAGACTTTATCAGAACTGTCCAAGATGTAAAATGACTTATATAGCAATTCTTCATTTCAATTTTACCTTCATCGTGTGTCTTGACCTGAATGTTTACTTCTATTAAGACAATTTTAGAAACATACTCCTAGTTCAGAGCAATAACTAACTATTGATCTATCTTGTCTGGATGTGTTAAGATTTGCAAGATTGTGTTGTATTCAATACACTCATGTTTAACCAAATTATATAATAGCTGAATATTTACCTTTAGAGGGCTGTTGAGCCTGTGCAGTTCCCTGATTAGCAGCACCTTGCCTGAAAACAAGCAGGTAGAACAATATAGCTTACAGTTGTCATGCAAGGAACTAAGGCCCTTTTTACATTGATAATTGCAGTAAAATTTAGCAATAAACTTAAATGTGTTAAAGGGTGGGGACAACTTCTTGTTGTTCCTATTGTAGTTACGCTGTAGTTTTAGGAATGTATAATAAACGTGATTAGTAAGGATATGTAATATTGTGGCTACATTCACACTAATTTTTAAAAAATAATGACTTCAAAAACTTGCTCAGTCAGACAGTTCAGTCAGTTAACCTTTATGTACAATTACTGAAGAAATTATTACTTTTTGAAAAAGCTATAAAGCTCTTGTAAAGCTAATTAATTTAAACATACTCACATTCTCATATCAGCCATAACTTACCAGTTTTAGCCTTCAGCCTCCTATATGCTATATTTACCACTATACATACCACTATATGCTATATTTACCACTATACATACCACTATATGCTATATTTACCACTATACATACCACTATATGCTATATTTACCACTATACATACCACTATATGGCTATATTTACCACTATACATACCACTATATGCTAATATTTACAGCTACTCCTTAGATGTTATTACATTGCAAATTATCACATTCAGATTAACAATAAACTTACAGAAAATTTTGGCAGATTTTATCAACAAGATTCAGCATTTTTTTATCATTTGCGATTGTTTTTGATTTTTGAGGTGATCTGACTGCCAAAATGTTTCAAGATTAAAACTGGTAAAACTATTGTGGTTAAAATGCTCAGAGCAAGAAGATCTATAGTTGCAAAGAGACTGACGGAATAAAGATATATAAGCCAAAGGTTACAACTTAAATGCAATATCCGGTATCAACTATAGCGATGATAGCTGCTAGTGATGTCACTTCGCACACATGATTTTTCTGATTGTTTCAACTTTGATTAACTTTGTCAATTTTAATCTTGACAAACATTTTAATTTTCAAACCCGCTAAACCAAATTTGAACAAAAGGTAATTAAATAATTACGATTATTTTTGACCAAAAGGTTATTTTATTCAGTCTTCTCTGTACTACTCCGCAGTATAATCAATAATTATTCTGCATCCTAACTTATACTGCGGTCAAAAACTTCAGCACTTACTTGTTCGGTCTGTCTGGTCCAACATAACAACAACTATCTCTTTCATTCTTAAGTCTTTCAAGCAAGTCAGTGGTTGTCAATGGAGCTTGGTGTTGTTGAATTCTGTAGCGCATTACTGCAGAACAACCAGCAGAGTTACCTGTGCTCAGATTGTGATTTTTATTATCTAGGCTTTAGCTATAATTGTCATAAAGCTGTCTATCTGTAGCTCTCTTCTGTTTACTTTGCGCTTCTCTCGACGCTTTCTGGTCAACAATGAAGGTATTTTCCATTTCCAATGCTTTATATGGATGCTCGAGTGAGCCTCTTTCTGGTGGCTAATAGATTCCTTGTTCTCTTTTAGCAGAGCCTTGCAGCTCGACGTCTTTAGCTGAAGTTATAACATACAGTACATTATCTTTTTTCCACAAAAAGTATATGTAAGTCAATTGTAGATAGCATTTAGTCAAATATTTGATGGTGAATCTAGTATCAGCTTCCACGCTAGGAAGTAATGAGTGGGTGTTACAATAGCCTTTGGTCCTAGTGTTACCATAGAATGAGTTGAAGTTAATTAAAGATAGATATAAACTTATTCTCACATCAGTTCTAGACTGCCACTATGTTTCCATTGTACGAATGATGCAGATTTGGAGTTGTGCACACTTTGTTTTAATGACATTCGCATGTTGTGGAGTAACATGAGCCCTTTGTTAAAAATATAAAATTATGTATGCCAGAGGTCAAAGGGCAAATTCAAAACTGCTCAAATCGAGTTCAGATCGACTGGTGTAGAAAATCTTCAAATTGAAACCGCTTGTGCTGCATTTTCCTGCGCATTATTCGCAAGTGTCCTTTCCATTTCTTGCAACCAGAAAGCAAATATTAAAAATTTGAGAATAGCAAAATTTGGGAGTAGCTTTCGGTTTTTGGCCGTTTACATCTTACAGATAATTCAAACTTTTACATTAACTGTGCCATGTAAACATGGTGCCCAACTTCCTCCAAGATAACCCGCGGTCATAAACAATATAAGGTCAACCAAACAGAAGTCTTTGTACCAACACTGCCAACTGCTCGGTTAACTTGAAAATGTTAGACCCGTATTCTAACCCTTTGATCAGACAGAAGGTTTGAGTTGAAACGATAGCTTATTCAGGTAAATGGGAAGTTTAGACCGCAACCATTGCTTACTCATCAAAACAGAAGACTGAACTACATCAACAACGCCCACAGCTGTAATCCTAATAAATTGTACACTGAGTCATTTTATGGATATCCACGGGGTAAATGTCGCTGGTAAGTATAAATAATGAATAGTTTTTAGTGACAGATACTTTACCATTCGTATGGGCTTGTTTTAGCATTTCCTGGTATGCATGATCAAGCTGTCTACAAAATAATGCACAGATGCAAAGCCATCAAATAACACAAATTCCTAAATGGTCTTTTAGGCTGTCACTAAACACATCCCCATCTATTAATTAAAAATCTTTCTTACTCTCTGTAATCTATATATATATTTTTTAAATTTGACTTCTGTTGTTGTTGATTGTTTGGATATCTGTCAAACTGCTAAAACAATTAATATATTGAAATTAAAATTTCACATCATTTTGGACTCAAACTCACGAAGAATGCAACACCAAGTTGTAAATTGACACTCTCTGCCACTGAGCTATTCAAGATATTTGATCAAATGAACT
Source organism: Watersipora subatra (assembly GCF_963576615.1). Lineage (NCBI taxonomy): Eukaryota > Metazoa > Bryozoa > Gymnolaemata > Cheilostomatida > Watersiporidae > Watersipora > Watersipora subatra. The sequence continues at coordinate 11,878,334 of NC_088709.1, forward strand.
ATCATCTATGGTATAGCTTTTGCACACGCTAAATAACGTATTATTTGAGCATTGTGCCTACGTGTTACAATGCCCCTGTTGTAAAACATTTTTTGCCCAACTCTAAGAAACGCGATGCTTTTTTATTATTTTTGTTAGAGCACACCTTTTTTGCGACACGATATCAACAAAAATGTTTCTCGAAATTAAAATTTGGCGGGTTGTGGACAGATTATATACCAAATGAAGAGATATACGTTGCTCGCCATGGCATTTTCAGCTGTATCCATTATGGTAAAAAGGATTCGCAATCGGGTAAATGAAAACATTTTAGGTAAAAGTTAGAAGTTTACTAAAATACATACTCAAACCTTTTTCAAGTATGTGTTTGGTGAACTAAATTCACTTAAACTAGATTCAGCATTTATGTTACGCGTCTGTCTCGAAGGTAAGAAATCTCCACATAGTACATGGTAATCTTATATCATCTTGCAGATCACAACCACAAAATATACTAAAGTAATTGTATTTACCTAAAGTTACTAGGATTAACATATTATTTTGTAACTGTTTTTAATGATGATGATTTTTACCAGGAGGCGATTGCATTAGATAATAACTATGGATTTCTATACCACTTTATGTACATCTATAGCCTACGATATCCTCGCATGGCAACACTGGCATGCAAATTTGCGTGCCAATTTTTGCATGCCAATGCTGAAACGAACTTCAATCACATAATTGTATACCAAATAATTTTTTGCTGTAATCGTGGCAAAACAAACTATACTTAGCTATTACTGGCTAATGATTTCACAGTTACATTTAAACACCTTTCCATATTTATTTTTCCTCGTAATTTTTTTCAACGAAACACTTCCTTCAAGTTATGAAGTTTGAAACTTACAGTTGATTGAAAAAGTTTGAAAACTTTTATTATTTTTTTTTCTCAAAGCATTTGAACTGCACAAAAAATACGTTTCTCATGATATGAAGTTTAAAAGTTACAATAGTAAATGTTTTACATGTTAAATAAAAATAAACGTTCTGTCCAGAGACCTTTTCGTTTTCCGGGCAGCGCCGGGTAATAAAAACTAGTCCCTTACATAAAATTACATAGTTTAACGAGTTTCTTCATATTTAAAGCATAAAGACGTTATGAGATTTGTTGCTGTTTCCATGTTAAATTCATAACAAGGTATTATGGCGACATTGAGTCATATCTAGGTAGGCAAATGTCATGCATAAATGTGTACACAAATGGAAAAACAAAATTGGCACATTCATTGGTTAACTCTACTGCTTCTGAAACCAAATTTTTGTTTGTAAATACAGAACCATAAACCCTAGCCACTTGAGAATAGATTTTGCAACTGACGATAGCCTTAAAGATCTGGTAAAATTGCGTTTGGTAGATGTTATGTTAGAAAAAGTACAGATATTTTTTATCATTTAAGATTTTGTTTGTTGTTTTAGGTAATTTGACTGCCAGGATGTTTCAAGATTAAAGTCGACAAACTTGCTCGCAGTTAAAATGATCAAAAGAAAAGAAGCGTTCTCAGACTACTACCGAAATGATGCCAAGACTTGACTCCTTATGACACCGTACTACCAGTACCTTTAGAGGTACTTAAAAAAGCTTTGTTACAAAAGACCAGCTTGTATAGGTACTCAAATGTTGTCACAATGCTTATCAAACATCCTTGTCTGATAACATCTGCCTGGAATGCCATGGCACAACAAGAGAGCACTTGCTGGTGTGTTTATTGTTACATGGTTACAGTGACAATGCGACTTATTTCTGTAAGTCACATCGTCACAGGCCTTTAAGCATGGCATGTGAAAGGAAAAGTTGAAAGGAAAGCTTTCCTAGCACATTTTGCTACCTCACTCACTCATTAAAAAGATGCAGCAATAAATAGCCACCTCTCAAAGAGAAGAAAACATTTCGATGCTTAAGTTTATATGCCAGCATTGTCGATGACGGAGTGCGATTTTAACTCATAGACACAGCTGAGCCTGTAGTAGTCAGTGCTACAGTATTACTATAGATGGTCCGACGGTCCGACGGTCAGACGGTCTAACGGTCCGACGGTCCGACGGTCCGACGGTCAGACGGTCTAACGGTCCGACGGTCCGACGGTCCGACGGTCCGACGGTCCGACGGTCCGACGGTCCGACGGTCCGACGGTCCGACGGTCCGACGGTCCGACGGTCCGACGGTCCGACGGTCCGACGGTCCGACGGTCCGACGGTCCGACGGTCCGACGGTCCGACGGTCCGACGGTCCGACGGTCCGACGGTCCGACGGTCCGACGGTCCGACGGTCCGACGGTCCGACGGTCCGACGGTCCGACGGTCCGACGGTCCGACGGTCCGACGGTCCGACGGTCCGACGGTCCGACGGTCCGACGGTCCGACGGTCCGACGGTCCGACGGTCCGACGGTCCGACGGTCCGACGGTCAGACGGTCAGACGGTCAGACGGTCAGACGGTCAGACGGTCAGACGGTCAGACGGTCAGACGGTCAGACGGTCAGACGGTCAGACGGTCAGACGGTCAGACGGTCAGACGGTCAGACGGTCAGACGGTCAGACGGTCAGACGGTCAGACGGTCAGACGGTCAGACGGTCAGACGGTCAGACGGTCAGACGGTCAGACGGTCAGACGGTCAGACGGTCAGACGGTCAGACGGTCAGACGGTCAGACGGTCAGACGGTCAGACGGTCAGACGGTCAGACGGTCAGACGGTCAGACGGTCAGACGGTCAGACGGTCAGACGGTCAGACGGTCAGACGGTCAGACGATCAGACGGTCAGACGGTCAGACGGTCAGACGGTCAGACGGTCAGACGGTCAGACGGTCAGACGGTCAGACGGTCAGACGGTCAGACGGTCAGACGGTCAGACGGTCAGACGGTCAGACGGTCAGACGGTCAGACGGTCAGACGGTCAGACGGTCAGACGGTCAGACGGTCAGACGGTCCGACGGTCCGACGGTCCGACGGTCCGACGGTCCGACGGTCCGACGGTCCGACGGTCCGACGGTCCGACGGTCCGACGGTCCGACGGTCCGACGGTCCGACGGTCCGACGGTCCGACGGTCAGACGGTCCGACGGTCCGACGGTCCGACGGTCAGACGGTCAGACGGTCAGACGGTCAGACGGTCAGACGGTCAGACGGTCAGACGGTCAGACGGTCAGACGGTCAGACGGTCAGACGGTCAGACGGTCAGACGGTCAGACGGTCAGACGGTCAGACGGTCAGACGGTCAGACGGTCAGACGGTCAGACGGTCAGACGGTCAGACGGTCAGACGGTCAGACGGTCAGACGGTCAGACGGTCAGACGGTCAGACGGTCAGACGATCAGACGGTCAAACGGTCAGACGGTCAGACGGTCAGACGATCAGACGGTCAGACGGTCAGACGGTCAGACGGTCAGACGGTCAGACGGTCAGACGGTCAGACGGTCAGACGGTCAGACGGTCAGACGGTCAGACGATCAGACGGTCAGACGGACAGTCGGACATTCAGACATACAAACAGACAGACGGTCAGACGGTCAGACGATCAGACGGTCAGACGGACAGTCGGACATTCAGACATACAAACAGACAGACAGACATTCGGTCATTCAGACATATGAACAGACAGACAGACATTCGGACATTCAGACATATGAACAGACAGACAGACAGATAGATGGATAGACACAAACTTTATTATTACTGGCCAATGCCATTAAAAGAAAACTAGACGCTGAGACAACAATAAATTGAAAGTAAAATAAAAAAAGAATGGTACAGTAAATTATGTGTATTGATAGAAGAAACTCTTTAATGGAGAAAGAAAACTCTTAAAACTTTTAAACTCAGCCTTACGGCTGAGTGAGTCCTATAAAGTGAGCTGGCAAAGTGTTGGAGTCTGGTATAAGGTGTAGTGGTTTTTTCTGTAGAAGTAGAATGTAATGAATGGTTAGGCATATTGGAGATGCAAAGTGAGTGTTTTTGACCGCAAATATCTAATAACATTAATCAGCATTAAGGATAAAATGAGGAACCAAAGTGGCGTCTAGAGCCTGGTTCCCACATCGAATATGAGACCCTGGCGGTAATCTCACGCAGCAAAGCACCTGCCGCGCTAGGCTCGGCAGCTTCCGTTTACATAAGGCTGCATTGCAAATAATCGCATAAAAATGTTCGCTCTCCATGCCGTTTCGAAAAGGCTGACCAACACCTTTTCAGTGTAATTCGGGAAGGTCTCACCTGCAGCTCTTTGCAAAAGTTGAACACCACTGAACTCTTGCGTTGACCATCGGCAATAACCAGCGGTATTCAGCGTATAGGTTCACATTTCACTGCTGATAGCCCTGTAGTGCTGTCGCCAGCGCTTGCGTATTATATTGGAACCAGGCTATCCTATGAAGTGCTTCTTACGGATGCAATGTAGTTAGTCCGACTTCCAGTTTGAATTGCTGCAGTCTACCACCAAAGCCATCCACTGCTCAGGAGTCCAGAAGCCTTTTAAACATTCCACATTGTATATATTAAGACTTGTACGCTCTGCTGGTCTTGAGTGAGCTATAGCTGGAGGGCACGCATCAGGCTCTAGTTTCTCTAAAATTAATATATTATTTTTGTATTAAATGAGATAAGGGGTAAAGCATTTCACAATCTGAATATCAAAATGAAATGACATTGTTTAACTTTACTACTGAGTGTTTCTGAAAATACAAAATGTTAAAATACAGTTTTTGCTGCCTGAGTTGGTTAAGAAGCTGTAAAAACTTGGTCAGCATGTCCAAAGTTAGCATGCCCAATGTAAGTGACTTCAAATCAAGAAATGATTGAACTATTTACATTTTGATATCTCCGTTTTTTTCAAACAAACGTCCAAGGAATCTTATATCACTTTTGGTTCACAAGTACCATCAACTACTAGCGTACGTAATAATTTATTAATAAAATTTTAATTTAGTTTTTAGAAACAAACTTTAGTTTAAGTAAGCTACTATTATGCATTTCTATTGTCTTCAAATGCTTTTCAAAAAGTTTTGATTTTTTGCATAAAAAATACTTACTAATACATGCTACAATAGATAACCTCCAGTCACCAAAACAATTAATGATTGGCTCTGTTGTGTTCATATCTGTCCAATAACCTTCCTGGCACTTGGTATTGTACAAATAACTCTGAGTTGTCTCCTCTGTTGGGTGAGCATAAGCCAGCTTTAGCGGCCAGTCTCTGTACAGAACTGCATAAACAAGAACAACTCTATTAAAACTAAAGTAACAGCTCTATGTATTTGCTAGCACAACGATAAAGCTTTAATTATGTTCAAAAGCTGTTCCAGTAGTAGTACAAAAAAGTTATGGCCTTTTAAACAGTATGCTCGCAAAACATCACTATTTTTTCTGGATTTTTAGCTCTCGTGCAGCCCCAGTTACTTTTTAGTCAATAAATAAGCTGAGCATTAAGTGGGTACAAACCTTGGGCTTAATTTATAAAATTGCCAAAAATTCACTGAATTAAAAGAGAAAACAATTACATACTAAAAATACAAATAATTCGTTGATATATTAACAACTCAGAAAAATTACTTTGTTGTGTCTAAAATGTCTCTTCTGATATAATTGCAAGGAAATATGTTTTTAGTATATCAAATTGCCATTTTTTAAATCATAATAACAGAAACATTTAGCAAAGTGTTGGTAATTAAAAATAAGGCAATGTCACTCAAACAAACAACAGTTTCAGATTTGCAAAAAACTGCTGTTGGCTCGAGTTGAAGGGCTGAGAGGTGTTAGGTTTGTGTTGCCTTACCATCATACTGCAAAAGGAAGCCGGCAGATGTACTAACTCTTATTTTTGTAACAAACTCAAATGAAATGGCTTCAGTCAGAGGCAGCAGGTCAATAGTGATGCCGGTCTTATCACCGCAATACCATGCGGTATCATCTCTCCAATAACCTAGCAACCCAACAATTCTCAAATAGTCTTCACAGAGTTCACCATCGTAGGTTGACAAATTAAAATAGAGAAAGGTCAGCCAAATAGTATTCAAGCTAAATAGTCTAACTATAGTCAAAGTTTTGCTCTGGTTGTCTCTATAATGATTTAATATATTTTGTCCTTCATCAAAGTTGCTGTGGCTGACAATGTATCCTCCAGTACCGGGTTCTATCTCTTCTTCACTTCCCAAGATATATGCCACTGAAATTATATGAATTATTTTAGTATGACTTGTAGAGACTCAAATGGATGTATGTTTCTAAACCCATTACCTTTATCCCATTGTTTATGCCAAGTTTACTTGTGTTTGTAGCTTGCAGTGTTTGTAGCGTGACAATTGAATCCAGATTGTTTGCTGTAATTCGCTGTAATAAAATATTTTGTCATATTAGAACATTTAAACATCAGAATTCACTCATGATGTCAATTTTATGGTTTTCACAGACATAGTACACATTCATATGTCAAAGGTTTGTATTTTTAGCAAATATAAGAATTTATAAAATTTATGAGAAGCCCTGCATATCGTATGTCAAAAATTAATTCAGCCGCTAGAACAATCTTTTGGGGCACTCTGGCAAACAAATGTTTATTCATTACTCAAAATTTTTACGCTAAAAGCCAGACACTGTTTGGCTTTATATAGAAGCACTCACTAAAGGAATTAACAAATTTGCAAGAAAGCCAGCATAGACTTGCATAGGATCAGCACTTTTAATTACAGCAGGAAATATATATATATATATTATTTATATATTATATATATATATAAATTGTTTCCTCCCCCCCTGGCTAACCCGTATGGGTGGTAATTTTTGCTCTAACTCGGGTCACCTACCAGAGACCTGGGAGTTTGAGCACTCGCCTCAAGATCTGAGCTGTTCCCAGTAGTGTACTTTTCTGCGACTCACCTGTGTTGATTGGGGTTGGTATTTAGGCAAGCCACATTTTATGCGCCGGTGTTATTGCGCCCAGTGCCCCTATGACTACTGGGATTACAGTTGTTCTTACATTCCAGCATTTTTCAATCTCTTCTCCAAGAGGGAGATATTTCTCTACCTTTCCGCTGCTGGCTATATATATTTATATATAATATTATATATATATATATATATATATATATATATATATATATATATATATATATATATATATATATATATATATATATATATATATATATACTCATGCTACAGACAGTACTGTTTCGGCTATTGAAGCCTCATCAGTGCAGCTCAGAGCTTAGGCAAGGGACACAAATCCCATTACCAATGAGAGTTGACTTCCTGCCACGAAACAACTAAGTTGCCTCGCAGACTTTAAGAAAGTCAATGTGCTGGCACCAGAGTGCTCAAATCACAAAAGTGATGAGCTTTGCACATATATATAGTGATGAGCTTTGCATATATATATATATATATATATATATATATATATATATATATATATATATATATATATATATATATATATATATATATATATATATATAAGGGTGCAACTACTTGGGCATTTTGCTAAGCAACATCAACCACGAAGCCGAGGTACGTCACAAAGCTATTACCGAATACAAGAAACGTCTTCGGCAAGTCCTACGGAGCCAGCTCAATGCCAGGAATCAAGTCATGGCAATAAATAACTACGCACTGCCAGTAATAAGATATCCAGCAGGCATAATAAAGTGGACTGAGGAAGCCATCAAGGAAACCGATATAGCAACTCTTAAACTGCTGACCATGCATAGAGCACCCCATCCAAAATCTGGTACTACTAGATTGTATCTCGATAAGAATTATGGTGGTAGGGGACTCAAAAGTGTACAGCAGACAGTGAAAGATGAAGAACAAAACATCAAAGCCTATGCAAGGTCCATGACCACTTCAGATGAGTTGCTAGATGAATTTCAATCGGCTGCTCTGACGACAGAGCTTTGCCCTGATGATAAGGAAATTGACTGGCACATGAAACCTTTTCATGATGCTTACCACCAACAAATATCTAAGGTTGGCGATCTTCACCACACATATATGTGGCTGAACAAAGGAAACCTAACGGTCAATACAGAATCGCTAATTATGGCAGCCCACGAGCAAGTGCTCTCAACAAGGCAACTTCAAACAAAAATCTATCACACTAGAGATGATCCTAGATGCAGACTGTGCAAATATGCACCGGAGACCGTCCAACACATCATCAGTCGATGCAAGCAGCTAGCAGGAAATGCATACACTGAGCGGCATAAGAATGTCGCAGGTGTTGTGGATAGAAGTCTATGTGATGAATATGGCCTTAATAAACCACAACACTGGTGGGAAGCTCCAGGTAAGGTCAACGAAAATGATCTCGCTAAGATCCTCTGGGACTTCTACATCCGGACTGACAAGCATGTCCTAGCAAACCAACCAGATATAGTGGTGGTAGACAAGGAGAACAAGAGGGCTACTATAATAGATATAGCAGTACCCAATGACTCCAATATAGCCAGCAAAGAAAAAGAAAAGGTAGAGAAATATCTTCCTCTTGGAGAAGAAATTAAAAAATGCTGGAATGTAAGAACAACTGTAATCCCAGTAGTCATTGGGGCACTGGGCGCAATAACACCGGCGCATAAAATGTGGCTTGCCCAAATACCAACAACAATCAACTCAAGTGAGTTGCAGAAAAGTGCGCTATTGGGAACAACTAAGATCTTGAGGCGAGTGTCAAACTCCCAGGTCTCTGGTAGGAGACCCGAGTTACAGCAGAATTTACCACCCATACGGGGTATCCGGGGTGAGGAAACAATTTATATATATATATATATATATATATATATATATATATATATATATATATATATATATAATGTATATATATACATATATATTAAATTATAAATTAAAATGTATATAATAATTTTCATTTCAAATAGAAATGTTTTTTAATTTATGCCAAATTTTTAAATAGTCAGTAGAAAGTATGGCTAAACACTTGCTAGCAGTACACTTTAGAGCTTTTTGCTTCTGAACACAAACATGCTTAGTCATCGGTGAGAAAAGACATGCTTGGGTGCCCTTCTGTGTTACACAAGCTCCTTTTTGCTTGACTACGTAACTCACCGATTGCAATGTTGATAATAGATATACATCTCACTCCAGTGTTACTCCAACTTCCCTATTGGGAATATTGACTTTATTCACTTGTCATAAGCGAAATAGTGACTTAAATAGTTTGGAAAGTCTTGTTCAGAAGCGATGCATACCATCTGATGATTTAGGATTAAGCTTAATTGGGAGATAATCAGATGTCTTCATCTGTCCGTCTGTCCCATGTTGACCTGGGATAATCAGATAATCAGATGATAATCAGATAATCAGATGTGTTTATGCAGCAAAAAGTTTAGCACTTATTTACAAAGTTAATTCAAGAACTAAATATAATAATATTTACTATAACAATAGCTCATATGTTCATCTGTCCCAGGCTGAACTGGGACAGACGGACAGATGAAGACATCTGATTATCTCCCAATTAAGCTTAAACCTAAGACATAAGATGGTATGCATCGCTTCTGAACAAGACTTGCCAGACTATTTAAGTCACTATTTTGCTTATGACTAGTGAGTTCATAATATAATACAACATAATATTCCCAATAGGTAAGTTGGGGTAACACTGGAGTGAGATGAATATATATTATCAACATTGCAACCACTAAATTGCGCAGTCAAGCAGAAAGGAGCTTGTGTAACGCAGAAGGGCACCCAAGCATGTCTTTTCTCACCGATGACTAAGCATGTTTGTGTTCAGAAGCAAAAAGCTCTTGAGTGTACTGCTAGCAAGTGTTTAGCCATACTTTCTACTGACTGTTTGCAAATTTGGCATAAATTAAAAAACATTTCTATTTGAAATGAAAATTATTATATATATATTAGTTATATATCTGGTAGGTCAGGAAAAAATTGCACTTTACAGGAGTTGAATTTCTAACTTTGATATTGGTGAGCCAACACTGTTAGAGGTCAATGGTGTTGATTTGGCAGGCAAATTGATACAACTGCATCAATCAACCACCTTCTCATATTACGGAATAATTGTGACATACTTATTACACCTAATGATCTCTCAATTGCACCATAGACAGTCATTAAGACAGAGGGCTATTGAGAGACACAGGGTGAGTGACAGACTTATTCAACTGATTAGATTGGAGTGAGTGACATACAGCCAAGGAGATCAGCATTCAAGTTGTTAACCAACTAGGACTGTTGAAAGTTTTATACATAATGATGATGAAAGCAACTGAGACATAAGAAATACAGTCTCAATTACTTTGAACGAGTCATTTTCAAATGTGTGTAAATTAATGAAATAACTTGTTTACAGCTTTTCAACTGAGGAAATAGAAAATATTTGTGCTACTCCATGACATAAAAATTCATTAACATACAGAAAAGTAGGTCTCAATTACATTTACGTTAGTAAGGGTGTAGAGCCAAGCTTGTTAAGGACTCATGCTTGTACGTGTCAAGTGCATCTTTATTGATTTTGGCACCACCTTGGGTAGCTGCCTAAGATTGTTATAGACAAAAGGCTTTTGAAGTCACTTTATTTGTTTTTGTCAAAGTTAAGGAGCTCTAGGTAATGCTACCTAATAACGATTCAGTACTTGAATCTGCAGAAGTTTATGTGATAATTTTGTATGTTTCTATTATATTCAACGCAACTGGTATAAAAACAGAGTATGGAATATTTTTTTATTTTTTTGTTATAAATCTTTTTTTATTACTCTAGCACTGCTATAGCCAAGACTATCAGCTCAAATTCTCTCACCATTAGGCACCCAATGAATCATCAACTACATCTCAAATGCTTAGTTTGTCATCGGAATCTTTTATAAATAGAAGGTTTGAATGACTGATGTTGCTGAAGGACACCTCAATACTTAGTGGCCACTGAAGAGTAGTTTTTCTGTTGATGCTTTAGAGCACCAATTTTGAGGAGAACCAATACGGTGACACGTTAATCGCTATGGAAACTGGGAATGCTTTCTCATGTTTTCCTTACTGCACTTCATAATACATCATAATACTAGTCCCATTGCTTGAATAACTGCCTAATGTGTTGTTTTGTAGGTTATTTTAAAGAATTTTTTTCATGTCAACTTTTTCCTGGAGATTATGGGTTATATCATTCATAATGACTTTCTAAAATACAACTACTGCCCTCCTCATGAACATGGTTAACCAATTAGCATGAGCAATATAAACATGCTCTAAAAAGTGCCAACATACAAGCCTTATTGAATATAACATCAATATCATTATTTGACTACCACCTATTCAGCCTACCAAATGTTGCCAAACATTGATGAGCAAAGCCAACTCTTTCAATATATATTACCTGTGTCTATCATAAGTCTGCAATGCTTGCTTCACTAAGGTATTGAAGTTCTGTTAGTTTGCAAAAATATATTAAAGCACATCAATTATATCAGTACTGTTTTAGCTAATTCAGGTTCTTCAATATCTTGGCTTTCCAATGAGCCATTGTTTGACATGGTGAGACAGACATTGGTTGGTGTTTATAGGATTCTCTCAGAGCTCTACCACAGAAATGTTCAAAGGTATAGGCTCGCAAATTATGATGTCACAGTTTTCCTATTCGGTGTTGTGTGCTCTTACCGCTTATTTATCAGCTATGATAACGACCCTAGTGGCAGGCATAGTTAGGATAACTCCAGAAAGCCATTGAAAATGAAAAAGGAATCAGCGTCATTAGCTCCCCATGTACAAATTATTTTTATGATAAGTAGCTCAGATTCCATGCACCATTCTATGCTTTCCGGTGTTATTATGCACTAGCCCTCATTTTTATTGTGATGTTGACAAGCACGACTGAGGCTAATTAATTTCAAACATTGCATGATATCGCGAGAGTGCAATTTACATATAGTCTTAGGGCTACGCCCCTGCAGGTCGCAGTTTTATCGATGTGATTTTATTACCTTTATCAACAACAGTATATTTATTGAAGCATAATCATATTTAAAAAGCAACATGGAAAGCGATATGAATTCTCCAGATAATAATACTACTACAACAGCAAGTAATTCCACAACTTATGGTTCTAAAGGCAGCAAGCAGAGGCAGCCATGCTGCGCTGCAAATTGTGAAGCTTTAGATCATCTGCAATTCCATCATATAAAATGGTGTGATAATAATTACTATAAATGTTTAAAATGAATAAAAGGATGAAAACAGCGAACTCTGTCAATCACCCAAAATCTATTAACTCAGAACATGCGTTTGTATTGGTTGGGCGTTAGCAGGATACCTTTGGTATTGTTGATTATCTACAATCCTAGTTTATTATTAGCGCTCTCTGGGTTTGAGAGCACAAACTGTCACAGAAAAGCGCAGCCTCGATAGCAGCGAAAGGGATCGGCGACCTAAGGCTAAATGCTAATTATGACATCACATTGTGGGAGCCACAACCAAGTGTTTTTTATTGCAGGACATAATTTTGACATCCTGTTTTTCATAGTTCTATTATTCTTTGTGTATTGAATATAGGCTCATTCGAAAGCAAAGATTCAGAAGTACTGAAATACATGATAAAAGTAATGATATAATTGATGTGCTTTAAGGAACTTATGACGCCTAAAAAGTGGCTGTGTTGATAATCAACACAAATAATACATACAAAGAAATAAGCACCTAACACAGCAACTGTTTGAAATAACGTAAGTTCAACATTAGTTGAACATAACCTTGAAATTTTCGAATACTCAAAGGTGACTTAAAATGCACTGAAAATTTATACTTCTATAGAATATTTCGCTTAACTGAAAATTTTTGGAGTGCAGGTGAACCATAGCACCTGTCCAAATGTCAAAGTTTATGCTAAGAAGTTGAGTAACGCAAAAATGTTACAACTACTAATATAGTCAAAAAACAATAATAACATGTCACAGTGAAAAAGTAAACAATTATCTTTCATTACAAAATATATCATTAATTCCTTATACATTAATATGAACACAACTTCACTTAATAATTACTAGTAAATGTGAAGCGAATAGAAAATATTGCTTTAGGAAACAACTATAATTACTTTTGAATTTTCATGATCCTTTCTATTTCCATACAATAGTGTTAGACATGCTGCTGCAGACATGAGGAGCTAACTCCAATAGAATTCTTCCAGTGCCACTTAAGTTTAATGGACCTCTATTTAGCTGTCAGCGTCTGCATTTCCTCTGCAATAAGGTGAAAATAAAAGCAGTTACTTTATAGCAGAAGTAAATTCAGATAATATATTGCTTATAAATGCTTGCCGAGTTTGTAAGAAAGACTAACCCAACAAGAATTGTCAGATTGTCTCTTTTACCACCCTTAAGAGAAAATTGTAAATCTCCATCACATTTCAGTATATCTTATTGTAATGAATGATTTTTTCAAATGTTGCACCTTCTTACTTTACCTATGCTACATGTTTACTCGATGTCCATTATAGCTTTCAAGATTTTCCATGGGTTGTATCGTTTTTTACATGACAATTACAGATTTTCAGCTTTTGTGATAAGAACAAGTTATAGACTACAGCCCTTACTACAACAATGCAGTACAACAATTATTTTGAAAATATCATTGTTAGCTTTTTTTAACAATCTATCTGTTCTCTTACCGGAGAAAAATATTTTAAATGATATATGTGAAACTATTTATTTGATTTTTTGTCTAATTCTCGATTTTTATGGTTTTAGTATTTTTTGAAAAAAAGTTTTTGTTCAAAATAAAGTTATTGCTGACAAATCAGAATAAACTAAAATTTATTCTACTACATAATAAACAGCAGCCAAGAAAATCTTTTTAAAAATTTTTAAACATTCATCTAGCAAGAGGAAAAATAAATATCAGTTGTCAACTATAGCTGGTAACTGTCTCTTTTTAATTAAAATTTTGTTTAATTAAAATGGTGAAATTTAGTTGTGAAAGCTGTAAATAATGCTCAATGATAACTAAAAATTTAACTGCAAAAAACCAACTGAAAATTGGAATTGAACTTTCAGTTTTATGACGGTTCTGTCTGATCGTAAATGTCTAAACTCAAAGCTAAACAACAGTGAACACTATTTGTAGCATTTACAAGTTTCTATTATATAGTTATCAGTTCAGTATGAATTTATCAACCTTTTCCTTTATTGGAAACATTGGTCAGCTTTGTGGCTGCCACAAGTGAAGTTTACAACAAAATCTAAAAATCAGAATTAACTCATAAATAGCATATACATGTACTTCATTTTTGTTATGCATAAAACAATTGACCAATAAGGGTGTCTTTTTTCTATGTATCCTGTAGAGCGCGCATAACGGATTTTCATATTTATGAATTGACCAAACCGAATTGACCAGTCGTAAATGAAAGTGACCACACCATAATTACGTTTTTGATGACCCACGAATGAATCCATTATCAGAAAGCAGGAGCTTGGTTACTCCAGCTAATAATCAATCAACTATTTGTAAAGACTCAGCAGTGTTTTTAATACTGCATCAACACAAATACACTTGCCTACTGTCAAGCCACTGCTCACTGCCACTTGCCCACTTGCAAGCTCTCTCGATTTGGTTATTACGCACTCTTGTGTATAGCAATCAAGGTAAAAGTGTAAGAGGTATGTATGATTTTGAGCCATAATTCTGTTGCTTATTGTGTACTTTGTGCAAATTAAGAGTCAAAATACAGCAAAGGGTTTTAAAGCTTACTCATTGCTCGCTCAGAATAGCATAGACTTGATCTATATATATATATACAGGATCTATATATTTATAAATCTCAAAGTTTGTGTGTGTACTTCGGTTTGTCCAGCTATAGCTAATAAAGTCTTAAAATTAAAAGCTCACATTATGCTGGATTTGATCTCGGAACCTCCCATTCACCTGGCAAATATCTTACTAATTAAGCTAGCCGAGATTGATGTATTCATTGGGCAATGTAAGTAATTATCTAGGTTAAAATATGCATAGCATTACGTTACATCACCAAAGCTTGCTGTCAAGGTTCTTATTCGTAAGTGTAAATTATTAGCTTGCTCAAATTAGCTATTGTCATGGTGCTCGGCTAATGTCAAGTTGCAATCAACTACATACATTACCTGTCACTGTTTATAAGCTGATTCTTATTGCCGGGCATTCTGCCAATAGCAATTAAAGCAACGTTTTCCCAATTTATGGTAGTGCTGGATAACGATTCGAGTGCATTCGGTTTTTCAATAGTTGTTCTCTCTCGGGTCATCGATTCAGAAAGAGAAGGCAACTGCGTATGAACCGAGTTTTACATCACGATTCGATTCAGTGTTCTCGCATGCTCACGCAGCAGTTTCTTAAGCAAATTTGCGTGAGAGCATTGATCGGTCAGCAAATGAGTTTAGAGTTTTGTTTTGTCCAAATTGTAGCAATAGTCTTGACTCTTGCCAAATAAACTCATGTGATGTTTTGTAGGTAAGAGACTTATATTTGTAATATCTTATTATGGTATTAATCTTCATTGATTGTATTTGTCCTGAGTATATTGTAATTTTTTTTATTTATATTTATTCAATTGTTTATAAATTACGTAATCAATTTGATGTTGGTTCGTTAAATTTTAAAGAGGATAAAATTTTTCAAATTGTATTGGTTAATTAATATAATTAAAATTTTCACCATTACACATTTTCAACATTACCATTCACATTATTTGCAAATATTAATTATTAGTTTACTATTTATTAATTAATATACAAATCTCGGTTCGATGCGGTTCATAATGCCAATATGAGTAAACCGAAGTAAGAATTGAAGATTTGGTTTCATTCAATTTTCAGGAGAAAACTGAATGAAACCAAATGCATAGTGCAGGTAGACATCAAACAGCTCTAATTTATAGGAGCATACACTTATAAAAATAAATATTGCTGTAAAGTTCTCAACTAACCTGTCTATTGCTTCAGTTGTTTCTTACTTATCTTCAAAGTCAGCCAGCTCATAAATTCCTGATAAACGGTTGACAAAAGAATAGTTTCTATCATCGCCATCAGCGAAGGAGTAAACCTCTCCTAAATAGTCAAAAACCTGTTTGAGGTTACATAAGCTGGCAACTGGCCACAATCAATTAGCAAGGTTCTAATAAGTTTGAAGGAGCATATCATCTAGTAGTTACTAACATGTTGATAATATTGTTAGCTTTCAATTGTAATTAATTATGTATATATTTTACAATGCCTGATGAAAAAACCATCAACATTTATTCAATCGCATTAAAATAAAACTCAAAATTGCAGAAAAAGGCTGCTTAAAGCAACATAATTTTAATAAAGTATAGAGAAGGCTGTTAGGGTCCTGATCAATCAGCCCTTTGTATAGAGAACTAAAAGTATGTACATTACATTGAGTTAGCCTCAAGCACTGAGCAATCTCACCGTTGTTAGCCTCACTCTGATGTATTTCAGTTGGAGAGGTTGGGGAGCCATTCACTTGTCCCTTACTTGCTGAGTTTCTGAAATAGCGTTATAATGATAACCTTTGTAAAAAAAATTCTTTGCGCTTTCACAACAATTAGAATGAATGAACTGCTGGCTCTGAAATTAGACAAAAAAGTTTACTATCTATGAGCTTCAACCAGGTTCTCGGAAACATTTACCAACATCTGTCTAAGAGTAAACATCTGAGCAAGAGTACTTTAATATTCAGTTATACAACAACCTACATGTACGTTAGTCTTACCTATTTTTGTTTTTGTGGATGAGCAAGCAAACGACAACAATGGCAAGAGTAAGAAGAAGGGCTCCAGCACTTGCCCCTATGTAAAGAAAAAGCATGTCATCTGTTGCTGCTGACTCTGATAAAGCCGTCTGGTCAGTAACATCATTTGCTGCTTTATTATCAGTTACTTTTGTTGTGGTAGAATCTTTTGTAGTCGGTGTTTGAACTACAAATATTGTAAGAATCAGGATGCTAGAATTATTCAGCCGCAATTCAACCTAATATTTGCTCGAAGATCTAATCCAGCATACATGTAGATAGAAACACAGATAAATAGATAGATAGATAGACAGACAAACAGACAGTCAGGAAGACAGACAGATAAATAGACAGTCCGATAGACAGATAGACAGACAGACAGACAGACTGATAGATGAGAACTTTATTATCATTGGCCAATGCTTCTCAAAGCAAATGAGACAAAAATAAAATTAAAGTAAAGTAACAAAGAATAGTAAAGTAAATTACTGTAAAACCTCTAATTGATTGCCATGGTGCTCTATTTTTCAACCCTTCTTCTATGGCAGCAATCAATTGGAGAAGGCGTTCAAATAGAGGCTGGCGTTGTATTTTTCAAATGGTTCGTCAGAATTTTGGGAAAATAAATTTAGCCCTTTTGCGGGTTAAGGGAATGTCATCTATATTTTGCCCACTCTTTCCGGTGGAGCGATGTTAAACCTTCTGGATAAAATAAATCTGCTAACTTACTTCTAAATTTTCAAAAATATCTTAATAAATATACCTTGAGAAACTGAAAAATATCTCTACCAGTTGATATTTATCGATTGCAATTAACCTGCGATGATATTATAGTCTGAGTCCAGCTTTGCAATTTGTTAAAGCTTTCAATTTTTGTTTGATTCTAAACTTGAAGACAATTTTTTATTTTATATGTACACATATTTATCAATGTTGCATAAAAGGCTCATTGCATGCACTCATTGATATACTTGTTACAGTTTACAGCCAAAACTAGCTTTTTATGTGCAATAGAAGAGGAGTTACGAGTGTCGATCAATTGCATGATCAGATTACCACAAGGATGACATCAATTAATATGTGATAAATCTGCAAATTTATAAGTTATATAATGATAATCAATCGAATTCCACAAGTATATATTCATTAACAAGCGACATAAACAACCCATACTTATATTACATGCGGAAACAAAAGTTAACGTTTGTAAAACCAAAATATTTGCATTGTTTCCTCGGATATCTCCGTTCTGATTGTTGCTTTCAATGGACCAGATATCTGCTAGTTGTCCAGTGCTTTGCACAATGTCTTGCACATTTTCATTTTTCCTCTGCACTGCATAACTAGTTAATATTAACGTCCAAATAACTTTTTGGCAGAGCAAAACTTTTACGGGCTGTCTTTAGCAAAAATGCAATGCATAAAAGTTTTGCTCGCAAAAGTAATCTTTGGCCTACAACTAGTCGTTCATTTACCATTGTAAATGTAAACCGTTTTAATATACATGTACTTTGAAGTATCAAGACCGTATTAAAGAAGAGACTACTAATAGCCTGAGACATTTATTAGTTACTTCTATGGTGTTACTTTCAAAGGTTTAACGAAAAAAAAGTGAAAAGCTTTTGGAGTTGGACAACGAGATAATTGATTATTATCGATGTAAATGATTCATTATTAATACGATTTTATGGGCACTTTTTTACTGATCACTTGATATTATGGGTTCATAAAGATCAAAGATTGTCAAAGTGGCAAACAAATGGAGGTGGCGTTCAAATAGAGGGTAACGTTCAAATAGAGATTTTATGGTAAGTGTATCAAAAGAAAAAGCTCTATTTCCGTAATGCTGTTCTATGATATGGATTGGTAAGGTGTTAGTGTCTGGTATAAGGTGTAGTGACTTTGCTGGAAAAGTAAAACGTAATGGATTATCAGGTAGATTGGAGATGCAGTTTGAGTATTTTAGACAGAGAGTATCTAATAACTAATTTAGCTCATCAACGTTAAAGGCAAGATGAGGAACCAATGCAGTGTCTAATGACTATCACATGAAGAGCTTCTCGTGCTTTAGACTTTTGAGTTTTAGACCTCGTGCAATACCAGTTAATTTTTAGACAATAAAAAGGCTCCGCCTTATATGGGTTCAACCCTTAGTCTTACTTTATAAAACTGCCAAAAATTAACTGAAGTAAAAGAGAAAACAATTACATACTAAAAAGTACAAATAATTCGGCGATGTATTACCAACTCAGAAAAATTTATTTGTTGAGTTTAGCATACCCTTCCAAGATAGTTGCAGAGAAATATGTTTTTACTATATTAATTTTTCATTTTTTAAATGATAATAGCAGAAACATTTAACAAGAGGATTTTAATTTAAAATAAAGCAGTGCTACTCACTCAAACAACAGTTCCAAACTTAAAGAAACTGTGTTTAGTCTGATTTGAAGAACTGAGAGTTGATAAGCTTGTGTTACCTTACCGTCATATTGCAAAAGGAAGCCGGCAGATGTACCAACTCTCGTTTTGGTAACAAACTCAAATGAAATGGTTTCATTCAGAGGCAGCAGATCGATAGTGATGCCGGTCTTATCACCGCAATACCTTGCGCTATTATCTCTCCAATAACCTCGCAACCCAAAAATTCTCAAATAGTCTTCACAGAGTTCACCGTCGTAGGTTGACAAATTAAAATAGAGAAAGGTCAGCCGAACAGTATTCAAGCTAGATAGTCTAACTATAGTCAAAGTTTTGCTCTGGTCGTCTTTGTAATGATTTAATATATTTTGTCCTTCATCAAAGTTGCTGTGGCTAACAATGTATCCTCCAGTACCGGGTTCTATCTCTTCTCCACTTCCCATGATATATGCCACTGAAAGTATATGAATTATTTTATCATGAATTGTAGAGACTCAAACAGATGAATGTTTCTAAAGCCATTACCATTATTCCATTGTTTATGCCAAGTTTACTTAAAAGCGAATCTCACACGGAATAATTTATAGTGAAATGAAATATTAGTTCTGTTTGAAGGGTCACGAATCACCAAGGTTTTTCTATCCATTTCATCTGTCTCACAGATTTAGTCAAGCTATAATTTGTGTAAGCCTGAACATCATTACTTTCCTTCAAATAATTGACCAACAGCATAGGTACAGTACCATCCGATAGGGAAACAACAAAGGCTATAATTGTCCAATCATATTGAACATATCATGTTTCTTCTTGAATTTATGGGAGATAACACTAAGTTGGCACCAAATCTTAGCAACTTTATGGTTTTGGTCTAACGAATTATCACTGCTAGAGTTCAGACGGTGAAGGTCGCTGTTAAAGGTCGGTTTAAGAAGGCCAATGTTAAAGGTCAGCTAGAAAAGGTCACTTTTAGAGGTCAGCTAGAGAAAGTCGCTGTTACATGTCAACTTGTGGAAGTTCAGGTTTCAGACACACTCACATGTTAATGTTGTATAGCTCAGATAAACCCTTCTGACTGTACAAAGCATTTACAATACTGTCATTGTGTATCCAATAGTACCAACATATATAACAACTGATAGAACTCATCTAGGAAAAGCTTTGCAGAGAAACAAAGCAACCAGACCAGGAAGTGAGTTGACTCAGTATACACATTTATGCTAGTTCAAAGTTGATCAAAACATGAGGCAAAGAATCAATAGAGCTACCAACTAAATATAGCTACCAATCAATAGAGTTGCCAACTAAATATAGCTACCAATCAATAGAGCTATCAGCTTAATCAGCTGCCGCTTTAGCATTTACCTATGTGAAAAAGGTGAAAGAGAGCAAATTTCAACATACTGTAAGCTAAAACATTTCAGTAGTTGTGTACACAGACTTTATCTGAAGGTGCATCAATAGACTAACTTAACAATAGTTTAAATAACTACTTACTCTTGACATCAATTTGAAAGTTGTAGATGGGACTACTGCTGGGCGAAGGGGTTTCCAATACAGTAGATTCATTAAGGATAGGATATCGATTTAATACAACAGCTACTCTTGAATCTGGGGGTGGCTCAAAGTGGAAGAGCTGTCCTGAGTTTAGGCTAAAAAGTCTCTTATTAAATGCTAACTCCGCTCCATTTTCATGTGTCAGAATCTGCACTTTATCTGTAGATTCTGGGACGACATTATTATATTGTAAATAAAATCCAATCCATAGCGTTGGTGGAATATCTATAATTTCGACATAGCAGACGGTTTGAAAAGGACAGTCTCGGTAGTAATCTCCAGGATGGCACGGCGAGAGTATGGATAGGGATCTTAGGCTATTCTCCTGGATGTATTCAAATACAGAGCTTCGAACTTCACAATTGAATCCAGTTTGCTTATTGTAATTGGCTGTAATAAAATACTTCTTCATATCAGAGCATTTAAAGGTCAGCATTTACTCATGATGTCAATTTTATGGTTTTCACAGGCATAGTACACATTCATATGTCAAAGGTTGGTATTTTTAGTTAGGCGCTGTTTGTCTACATATAGAAGCAATCACTAAAGACATTTACAAATTTGCAAGTACACCAGTATCGACTTGCATAGGATTAGCACTTTTTAGTACAAGAGGGGATAAGCAAAGCTATGAGATTTTATGAATGACACTACTTCAAAATTATTTATGTTCCAGATGGTTATTATTAAGCGCTGTGACAGAAATTGAAAGCATATGTAACAAATTAAAAGTGAGATGCGGGTGCCACAGACAATGATAGATGACTTACCTGTAAACTGTCCACTTATGCTTTCAATAAAATAAAAGAGAGTTATACTAAGAATGTTATTCAACTTCATTGTCCATACGATATCTTCTAGTAGATCAGTTACTCAAACAGTATTATGGTATATATATATTACTTTATTGGCAGTAAATTTATTTCAAATAAAAATATTTTTAAAATATGCCAAGTTTTCAAATAGTCAGTAGAGAGTATGGCTAGACACTTGCTAGTAATACTCTCGAGTGCGCTCTGCTTCTGAGCGCAAACATTTTTATAGTCATAGGTGAGAAGAGACACGCTTGGGTGCTCCTCTGTGTTACACAAGCTCCTTTTGCTTAATTATGTAACTTACTGATTGCAATATTAATAATGGATATTTATTTCACTCCAGTGTTACTCCAGCTTCCCTGTTTGAAATATTCTGTTTTATTCTATTATAAACAGACTGGTCATAAGAATAATACTGGCTTAGATTAGTGCTGGGCACAAGTACTTCTTGGCCAACGAGTTTTTTGAGTATCAGGTTTTTTGATTCGGGTTTCATGTCTAAAATCTTTAAGCATCAGACATATTTTAAAATTTACAATGCAATTATAATTGCATTCAATTTATTTATTGTTTTTACTATTATTTTCTAACAACCAATATTCGCGATCGCAGCTTTAACCCTTTTAAGTTTGAACCCCAACTGTCAGTTTTCAGGCATGGCGTGGGGTGTGTCAAAATCTCTAGAATCTCCGGTGTTAGTCCAGCTTCCCTGTTGGAATACTATGTTTTATCCTATTATAAACAGTGTTGTCATAAGAGTAATACTGGCTTAGATAGTTTGGCAAGTTTTGTTCAGCAGCGATGCACACCATCATATGTGTTAGGTTTAAGCTTAACGGAGAGATAACCAGATGCCTTCATACAGCAAATGATTTAGCACTTATCTATGAAAGTAATTCAAAAATTAAATATTATAATATTTACTATAATAAGAGCTGCGCTCCTCAGCCCACTTGTCTGAGGCCATGGTTGAAGGTTGGAAACGCACTGAACAGGAGTTGAACTTGCAACTTTCATATTGTTGGTCCAACATTTTTAGAGATCAGCAGTATTGATTTGACAGGCAGATTGATACAATTGCACCAGTCAATATTGACTGCTCACAGTTTGGAATAATTGTGCATGTATTTATTATTCTGATGATCTTTCAATGGCTCTCTGGACTAGTGCTGCACGATAATACGATATAATTCGATATGACGATATATTTCAGTGAACGATTAATAATTTGGTCAGTTTTCAAGTCGATATGAATATCGAAGCCGATATTTTATCGAAATATCGGCTGGTTTGATTTTGCAAAAATGGGGTCATCTATTCTCTTTATTGTAACGAGGTGACAACTCCTGTTTTACAACCGATATTAACCAATATCTTTTCATATCGTTCATGTTAAAGCCCAACACTATATATCGAAAGAAGACAACTCCAATGTTCGATATTTTTCGATATTCGATATATTTTGAGACTAAATAATCGAATATACATGCAAAGATATCGTGAAGCACTACTCTGGACAGTCATTGAGACAGAGGGCTATTGAGAGACATCAGGTGAGTGACAGACTTATTCAAATGATTAGATTGGAGTAAGTGACATACAGCCAAGTAGACCAGCATTCAAGTTGTTAAACAACTAAGACTGTTGAAAGTTGTATATATGATGACGATGATGAAAGCAACTGAGTCATAACAAAATACAGTCTCAAATACTTCTGCTGATTATTGCAACACTGTCAATGAGAAATTTTTGAATATTTGTAAATTAATGGAATAACTTGTTTACAGCTTGTCAACTGAGGAAATAGAAAATATTTGTGCTACTCCATGTCATAAAAATTCATCAACATACAGAAAAACTTGATAGACAAGTTTTAACAAGGTCTAAATCTCATACACGTTAGTAAGCTTGAAGAGTCAGAAGTATTGAATGAATGAAGGAGATTTTAGTCTCAGGCATAAACTCAGTAATACTTATTAAACCGATTGGGCGGAATAGGTATTAAATTTGTAAATAGATTAAATATAAATTAAATTAATTATCATCTATACTTTTGTCATAAATCTTTTTTATTACGTTATTGCTTCTATTATAGCCAAGAATACCAGCTCAAATTCTTTGACCATTAAGCATTCAATGAGTCATTAACTTAATCTGAAATGCCGAGTTTGTCATCTGAATCTTTTATAAATAAAAGGTTGAATTGGCTGATATTGCTGAAAGACACCTCAATACTTACTGACCACTGAAAAGTAGTTTTTCTATTGATACTTTAGAGCACCAATTTTGAGGAGAACCATTACGGTGACATGTTAGTCGCTACGGAAACTGGTAATGCTTGCTCATGTTTTTCTTACTGTACTTCATAATACATCATAATACTAGTCCCATTGCTTGAATAACTGCCTAATGTGTTGTTTTGTAGGTTATTTTAAAGTGCTGTTATTATGTTCATTTTTCCTAAAGATTATTGGTTTTAACCTTTATAATGACTTTCTAAAATGCAGCTAATGCCCTCCTTATTAACATAATTAGCCAATTAGCATGATCAATACAAACATGGTTTGAAAAGTGCCAACACACCTATATTATCAATATCAATATTTGACTATTTCCTATTTAGTCTACCAACTGGTGTCAAACAATAATGTGCAAAGCCAACCCTTTCAATATATATTTGTGGGTCTACTGTAGGTCTGCAATGCTTGCTTCACTGAGGTATTGAGGTTCCGTTGGTATGCAAAAATATATTAAGGAACTTATGATGCCTGAAAAGTGGCTGTGTTGATAATCAATACAAATAATACGTATACAAAAATAAGCAGCTGGTCCAGCAACTGTTTGAAATAACACAAGTTCAATATTATTTATTTGTAAAACTTGTGTCATTACTGCTGAACATGACACTGACATTTTTGAAACTCGAGAGTCACTTGAAGCACAGCGACTTTATAGTTATATAGAATATTTTGTTTAACTGAAAAATTTTGTAGAGCAGGTTAACCATAGCACCTGCCCAAATAGCGAAGCCTTAGAAAGTCCAGCTAAGAAGCTGAGTAACGAAAAAATATGTTACAACTACTAGTTAATGTTACAATGTTACTACTAGTTAAAAATGTTACAAGTACTAATATGGTCAAAAAACAGTAATAACATGTCACAGTGAAGAAGTGAACTAGTATCTTCCCATTACAAAATATATCATTAATTCCTTAAACATTTATATGAACACAATTTCATTTACTAATTACTAGTAAATGTGAAGTGAATAGAAATAATTGCGTTAGAAAACCACTATAATTACTTTTGAATTTTCATGATCCTTTTTATTTGCATACAACAGTGTTATACATGCCGCTGCAGGCGTGAAGAGATAACTCCAATAAACATCTTCCAGTGCCATTCAAGTTTATTGGACCTCAACGTAGCTGTCAGCGTCTGTAACTGCTCTGCAATAAGGTGAAAATAAAAGCAGTTACTTTATAGCAGAAATAAATTCAGATAAATAGATTGCTTATAAATTCTTGTTTGGTTTGTAATAAAGACAAACTCAACAAGAATTGTCAGATTGTCTCTTTTACCACTCTTAAGAGAAAACTATAAATCTCCATCACATCTCAGTATATCTTATTCTAATGAACGATTTTTTCAAGTTTTGCACTTTTTCACTTTACCTTTGTTGCATGTTTATTCTATGTCAATTATAGCTTTCAAGATCTTCTATGGGTTGTTTCGTTTTTCACATGGCAGTTACAGATTTTCAGCTTTTGTGATATGAACAAGTTATATACAATTATTTTGAACATATCATTGTTAGCTCATTTAACAATCTATATGTTCTCTTGGCGGAAAAAAATGTTTTAAATGATCTATGTCAAACTATTTGATTTTTTTTGCCTAACTGTTGATTTTTATGGTTTTAGTATTTTTGGAAAAATAATTCAGAAATGTTTTTTATTCAAAATGAAGTTATTGCTGACAATTTCTACTACATAATAAACAGAAAACAAGAGTCTATTTTTAAAACTTTTTAAACAATTCCCTGGCAAGGGGAAAATATCAATTGTCAACTATAGCTGGTAGATTGGTTATTTAAATTGAAGTTGTAAAATTTAGTTGTGAAAGCTGTAAATAATGCTACAAGATAACTAAAAACTTAACCACAATCAAGCTTACTTGTACATGTAGTTTTATTGTTATTGAACCTGATGTGACAAAAATAAGTTTTAAAAAATGATACATATTTTCTAGCACTCACAAAGTCCATAAAATTTTGTAGAAATTTGATCCCTTGAAAGCTACAACAAATATGAAATAGAAGCAATACTTTATTGCTCTGTAATAGCTATACAGGTTAAAAAAAGTGTAGTAAACAGCAGTAACAAATTTTAGCATTTATTAACACTCAAATTCATGGTAGACATCTTAACCGCATCACAAGTCATCTTAACCGCATCACAAATCATCTTAACCGCATCACAAGTCACCTTAACCACATCACAAGTCATCTTAACAGCATCACAAGTCATCTTAACTGCATCACAAGTCACCTTAACCACATCAAAAGTCATCTCAACCGCATCACAAGACATCTTAACTGCATCGCAAATCATTTCAACCGCATCACAAGCCATCTCAACCGCATCACAAGTCATCTTAACCGCATTACAAGACATCTTAACCGCACCACAAGTCATCTTAACCGAATCACAGGTCATCTTAACTGCATCACAAGTCATCTTAACCGCATCACACGTCATCTTAACCGCATCATAAGTCACCTTAACCGTATTAGAAGTCATCTTAACCGCATCACAAGTCATCTTAACCGCATCACACCACAATCAAACAGTGCTGTTTTCCCATTTGTTTTCACATAAAATATTTCTAAAATATTAGAAGAATGAAGTTTTTTTTTATTTTGTATTAAATTGAAATTAAAATTCAATTGGGTTCCGGAACGATATCTGTATAAGGAATTTTTAATTTAGCAACTTCTACTTTTCACAAGTCGAGTCAATGATTACAAGAGCACACAACTCCATTTCTGTAAAGAAGCAAATCGTTAATAGTCAATGTCTCATGACAGTGCATGTTTGTTTATCTAAACCCCCAAAGTAGTAGTTCCCATCCTAGTGATAGTGAGAGATGCCTCCACTTGCTATACTATTAATTTAAGAAGTAGCATTGAGTTAGTATTCTCATCAATAAGACCTCCAAGGAAATAACGGATTGTCAGTTTTGATTGCCTTTCTCTTGATGGATCGTCTGGTCCAACGTAGTCATAAAGATGAGAGCCAACAAATAGAGTCTTTTCCATTGCCAATGCTTTATATGGATGCTCGAGTGAGCCTCTTCGTGGTGGCTCATAGATGCCTTGTTCTCTTTCAGCAGAGCTTCGCAGCTCAACATCTTTAGCTGAAGTTATGACATACAGTATATTATCGTTTTTCTACAAAGACTATATATAAGTCAATTGTAGATAGCATCTAGTCAAATATTTGATGGTGAATCTAGTATCAGATTCCATGCTATAAGTAATGAGTAGATGTTACGATAACCTTTGGCCCTAATGTTACCATGGATTGAGCTCAAGTTAAGGGTAAATATAAACTTATTCTCACATCAGTTTTAGACTGCCACTATGCTTCCGTTGCACGGATGATGCAGATTTGGAGTTGTGTGCACATTGAGTTGTGCGTACATTGTTTTAACGACATTTGCATGTTGCAGAGTAATATAAGCCTTTTGTTAAAAATATAAAAATGATGTATGCCAGAGGTCAAAGGGGCAAATTCAAAACTGCTCAAATCAAGTTCAGATCGACTGGTGTACAAAAGTTCAAAATGGAACAGCTTTTGCTGCATTTTCTTGCGCATCATTCGCAAGTGTCGTTTTCATTTCTTGCAACGAGAAAACACATATTAAAAATTTGAGAGTAGCAAAATTTGGGAGTAGCATTCGGTCTTTGGCCGTTTACATCTTACAGATAATGCAAACTTTCAGATTAACTGTGCCATGTAAATATAGTTAGCAACTTCCTCTAAGATAACCTGTGGTCAGAAACATTATAAGGTCAACCTAACGGAAGTCTTTATGCTAACACTGCCAACTGCTCGGTTAACTTGAAAATGTTAGAACGCTATTCTAACCCCTTCAGACAGATGGTTTGAGTTGAAACGATAAGTTATTCAGGTAAATGGGAAGTTTAGACCGCAACCATTGCTTACTCATCAAAACAGAAGACTGAACTGCATGGACAATGACTACAGCTGTATTCCTAATAAACTGTACACTGAGTCATTTTATGGCTATCCACATGGCAAATGTCGCTGATAAGTATGAATAATGAATAGTTTTTAGTGACAGATACTTTACCGTATGTATGGGCTTGTTTTAGCGTTTCCTGGTATGCATGATCAAGCTGTCTACAAAATAAGGCACAGATGCAAAGCCATCAAATAACCCAAATTCCTAAATGGTCTTCTAGGCTGTCATTAAACACGTCCCCATCTATTAATTAAAAATCTTTCTTACTCTCTGTAATCTATATATATATATATTTCTAAAGTGTGACGTCTGTTGTCGTTGTCTGTTTGGATATCTGTCAAACTGTTAAAGCAATTAAAATACTGAAATTAAAATTCCACATCATTTTGGATTCAAACTCACAAAGAATGAAACCACAAGTTGTAAATCAACACTCTCTGCCACTGAGCTATTCAAGGTATTTGATCAAATGAACTATCATATATGGTATAGATTTTGCACACGCTAAATGACGTATTATTTGAGCATTGCGTCTACGCAATACAATGCCCCTGTTGTAAAACACTTCTTGCCCAACTTTAAGAAACGCGATGCTTTTTCATTATTTTTTGTTAGAGCAAACCTTCTTTGCGACACGATATCAACAAAAGATTCTCTCGAAATTAAACTTTGGGGTTTGTGGACTGATTATATACCTAATGAAGATATATACGTTGCTCGCCATGGCAAGTTCAGCAATATCCATTATGGTAAAACTGATTCACAAGCGGGTAAATGAAAACATTTTAGTTAAAGGTTTGAAGTTTACTAAAATACATACTAAAACTTTTTTCAAGTATGTGTTTAGTACGCTAAATTCATTTAAATTAGATTCAGCATCTATGTTACGCGTCTGTCTCGAAGATAAGAAATCTCCATATAGTACATAGTAATGTTATATTATCTTGCAGATCATAACCACAAAATATACTAAAGTAATTGTATTTACTTAAAGTTACTAAGGTTAACATGTTATTTTGTAACTGTTTTTAATGATGATGATTTTTACCAGGAGGCGATTGCATTAGATAATAACTATGGATTTCTATACCACTTTATGTACATCTATAGTCTACGATATTTTTGCCTGGCAACACTGGCATGCAAAATTGGCATGCCAATTTTTGCATGCTAATGTTGAAACGAACTGAAATCAAATAATTGTATACCAAATAATTGTTTATTGTAATCATGGCAAAACAAACTATACTTAGCCATTACTGGCTAATGATTTCACATTTACGTTTAAACACCTTTCCATATTTATTTTTTCTCTCATTTTTTTTCAACGAAAAACTTCTTTCAAGTTATGAAGTTTGAAACTTACAGTTGTGTGAAAAAAGTTTGAAAACTTTTACAATTGTTTTTTTTCTCAAAGCATTTGAACTGCACAAAAATACGTTTCGCGTGATATGAAGTTTAAAAGTTAAAATAGTAAATGTTTTACATGTTAAATAAAAATAAACTCTCTGTCCAGGGACCTTTTTGTTATCCGGGCAGCACAGGGTAATGAAAATTAGAACTTAAACTTAAAATTACATAGTTCAATGAGTTCCTTCATACTTAAAGTGCAAAGAGGTTATCAGATTTGTTGCTAGTTCCCTATTAAATTCATATCGAGGTATTATGGTGACATTGAGTCATATCTAGGTAGGAAAATTTCATGCGTAAATGTGTACACAAATGGAAAAACAAAGTTGGCTCATTCGTTGGCTAACTCTATTGCTAGTTGGTTCTGCCTCAAATTTACGTAATATCGCGGCGTTGGTCAATAAATAATTGTATATGTATATATCGGTATATGGCGTTGGTCAATAAATAATCATCTCAATGTCTCAAAATCTTATAAACTTTAACCTTTTTATTAAGTCCATCTCATTTTTTCTGCTTGCCAAGAAAATTTTAGAAACATACTCCTAATGCAGAGCAATGAGTTTTTATTTATCTGGTTTGGAAGTGTTAAAATTTGCAAGATTATGGTGTATTCAACAAACAGTACATACATTAACTACTAATGAACTATGACCAAAAGTAGCCCTCAGCATAAAAGTAGCCCTCAGAGTGCTGAGGGCTACCTTTGTTCATAGTTCATTAGTAGTTAATGTAAATTACACCTTTCTCCAGTGGAGGCCCTGGGGCTATCCACTCAGATTTGAGATGCTAGAGTAGTTGAGAGCTGAGCTGGTGCTTTTTTGTTCCAAATTCTAGGCACTGAACCTTCGACTCCGCAAATGCCTGATTTTTTCCGGACAGCTTTCAGCCTGTACTAGACTGGCAGTATGGAGGGATAGGTCCTGCTAGTGGCGAATGTTTTCAAGCAGCTACTGTGCTCATTCCTCCTGCAGGCAATAAAAGGGCTCATTGGCTGTTGGCACTCTTATCAAGTGAACCAATCCCTGACAGAGAACTTTCCCTTGATCGAGTAGGTAAACTCTCGGGCTGTTCCTTGTTTGGTCGCTTCTTTGGCTCATGTGACCTCGGGTGACAACTCGAGTCGGCTTGTGCTCTGGTGACTCGGCTCTCTACTTCAATTGGCCTTTCTTAAACAAGTGCCTGTTTATGCTGTCCAACTTGACTGTCGGCCACAGCAGTTAAGTAAGACAGTGTAAAAGACACGGTCAGTGTAGGGATATCCAACTATGTCGGAAGGTCAGTCAGCCATCCCTGCAGAAAAGAAAGCCACTTAAATTTTTCTACTTGGTGTCTCTGCGTGCCATCGAGTGTGACATTACTTGGTCACGAGAGATGTGCTGCTACCGGTAGGGGCAAACATAGATGGCAGAGTGTTGGAGAACATGTTGTCTATTCTGTCGAGTGCAAGCAGTGACTACATACAAGCACCAAATGGCGGGCTCATGCAATGTTTTAGTTATTCGGGTCCAGGTGTAGCCCATTAACGTTCTGCTCAGTCAAGACTACTTTTTTTTTCAACTAGGCAGGCAGCTTCGTTTTCCGTACACACAGTCTCCAGGTCAGTGACTTGGCCACAGCTGGTATGCTAACAGGCTCAGGCTCTGACAAACCAGAGTTCCAGGCCGGCTCAGACAATTCGGCTTTTTCCATCTCCTCTATCCAATCGAGACGCTCGTATATCTCGAGGAGTACTTAACTCGGTCCACTAAGTTGGCATCTCCTTGAATGGAATGATCTAAGCAGGCAAGGCATCGACTGGTCGCAAAATGGCAGAGTGTCGACCAGGTGTGACTGAACATAAGCATCTCTGTGTAAAATAGATTTGCCCATGAAAGCAGCCTGGCCAAACTACTATCCTTTTCGATTGCTGGGGGGTCAAACTACCTCGTACGACTCTAGCAAGCCCGCCAAATGTTTTTCTCCTGTCCCAATTGACTTTAGTAGGCTCAAATTTTTTGCAAGAGAGTTTACTGCCTCACCCTCACCTGGCTGAGTCATGTCAACAGATTTTCACAACGTAGAGCGGCCGTGGTGATGTAGATATTGGTATATCTCCGGAAGAGTACTTGCTCGCTGTAAGTTGCAAAAGCAAATGGCCATGACCCACTAATCTCCCGAGGTTATCACTTTTTTTTGGCCTCTGTATTCATATGCAAACGGCGTTTAGGATTGGCTGCCACTGCCAATAGCCGCGCCTACTTTCTATGCCGATCTGGCTGCCGAGTGATCTGACAGGCCGGGGGCTGTGTGATGTGAAACCAGGTGCTCTTTGCTTTGTGCTCAAAAGCCGGAGCAGCAATGGGCTCCAGGGTCGGGCTGACTCTTCTAGAACATTGCATTTTTGATTTTCCAGCTGCTTTTAGAGTACTTTTAGCTGAGCCTCAAAGTTCTGGTAAACTCTCGACCTTTTGCAGCTAGAGCCCTGTGTTTCGCTAGTTTCAACTCAGCCCTTGACCTTGCTTAAGTTTTTTCTTTTTGGCCCTTTCATATTCACGCTTCCACGGCATTCCACGGTAGCTGGCACTCTTCCTAGCTCTTTTGTGCACACGTAGAACAGTTTCAGCCAGCTTTTATTTTGCACAGACAATTGCTCCTGGCGCTCTATCAGACAAGTGTAGTTGGGCCTTAATAACAAGGTACAGCCCCATAAACTTTGCTTGAAGTTTTGGGTTATTCCCATTCTGTCGTCTTTTATTCAGGAGCCAAACCTAGTTTCCTGGTGAGTATTGTATAGAAATTCCTCCCCGTCTTCCAGACAGATGGCCAATCGTTGTTCTCTGAGGGCTGCATGCGCCTCTTCCAGCCTCTTCAACACTTCCACCGCGTATTCGTGTGAGCCATGAGAGTGTTAAGGGTATTAAGGTGTCAGCTATTAAGGGTGTTTTGTTTTTTTTTCATGTCTATGTTTTAGAGTTCACAATAAGAACTTATGTATTTATGAATTTAGAGTTATCATCTTTATACACCGTATGTGACCACACTTTAACTACATTTTTGATGACTCATGAGCCAATCCATTATCAGAAAGCAGGAGATTGGTTGTTATAGCTTATAATCAAGCAACTATTTGTAAAGACTCAGCAGTGTTTTTAATACTGCATCAACACACATACACTTGCCCACTGTCAACAAGCTCTTTCGACTTGGTTATTACGCAGTCTTGTGTATAACTATCATGGTAAAAGTGTGAGAGGTATGTATGCTTTTGAGCCCTAATTGTGTGGCTAATCGTGTATTTGTGCAAATTGAGAGTCGAAATACAGCAAAGGGTTTTAAAGCTCACTCATTGCTCACTCAGAATAGCATAGACTTGATCTACAGTAAATATAAATCTTGGTGTTTGCATGTTTACTTTGCTTTGTCCAGCTATAGATATTAAAATTTTGGAATTAAAGCTCACATCTTGCTAGGTTTGATTTCAGAACCTCCCATTCACCAGACAAGTATCTTACTAATTAAGCTACGGAGATTGATGGATTCATTGGGCTATGTGAGTGATTATCTAAGTTAAAATATGCATAGCATTTCGTATTGGCACAACGTCACTAAAGCTTGCTCTCACAGATCTTATTAGAAAATTTAAATTATTAACTTGCTAATATTAGCTATTGGTAATGTGCCAGGCTAATGGCAAGTTGCAGACAGCTACATAAATTGCCTGTCACTGTTTATGAGCTGATTTTTAATACCCATACCACGCCGGGCATTCTGCTTGTAGTAACTAAAACAGCATTTACCTGATTTATAGAAACATTCACTTATAAAAATAAATATTGCTATAAAGTTCTCAGCTAGCCTGTCTATTGCTTTAGTGTTTTCATACTCATATTCAGGGCCAGTCAGCTCATGAATTCCTGATAAACTGTTGACAATAGAATAGTTTCCATCATCGTCATCAGCAAGGGAGTAACCTTTTCCTAAATAGTGAATACGTGTTTAAGATTACATCAACTGGCAACTCCCAACTGGCAACTATCAACTAGCAAAGTTCTAACAAAATTGAAGAGACATTTTTAGTTAGTAGTTACTAAAATGTTGAAAGCTTCATTGATTTTCAAATGAAATTATGAATACAGTATACAATGCCTAATATAAAACCATCAACATTCATTCAATTGTATTAGAATAAAACTCAAAATTGCAAAAAAGACTGCTTCAAGCAACATAATTTTAATGAAGTATTAAGAAGGCTATTAGAACCTTGATAAATCAGCCCTTTGTATAGGGAACTGAATGTATGTTCATCACATTGAGTTAGCCTCAAGCACTCAGCAAGCTTATACCGTTGTTAGAATCATTCTGATGGCTTTCAGTTGTAAAAGTCGGAGAGCCATTCTCTTACCCCTTTCTGTCTGAGTTTCTGAAATAGTATCATAATGATAAATTTTGTAAAAAACTTACACACTTTTACAAAAAAGCTAAGCTAAATGAACTGTTAGCTCTGAAATTAAATTGAAACTTTTGCTATATTTGTGAGCCTCAATTAGCTTCTTGAAAGTCTTACTTACCAAAGTCTCTCTAAGAGTAAACATATCGGCAAAAGCACTGTAACATCCAGTTATACATCAACAACAACCTACATGTACGTTAGTTCTTACCTACTTTTGTTGTTGTGGATGAGCAAGAGAACTACAACAATACAAAAAATGAAGAGAAGGGCTCCAGCACTTGCTCCTATGTAAACCGGAAGCATGTCAACAGTTGAACTATCGGCTGCTGCTGTTGACTCTGGTGGATTCATCTGCTCAGCAGCGTTACCCGCTTTTGCTCTAGCAGAATATTTTGTAGTTGGTGGTTGAGCTACAAATATTGTAAGAATCGAGATGCTAGAATTATTCAGCTGCGATTTAATCTAATCTTTGCTCAGAGCTCTAATCCAGCACAGATAGACAAATAGAATGATGGAAAGATAGATAGTTAGACAGACAGACAGATAGACAGACAGTCAGACAGTCAGACAGTCAGACAGTCAGACAGTCAGACACACAAACAGACAGACAGTCAGAGAGTCAGACGGTCAGACGTTCAGACGATCAGACAGTCAGACAGTCAGACAGACAGCCAGTCAGACAGACAGTCAGAGAGTCAGACGGTCAGACGTTCAGACGATCAGACAGTCAGACAGTCAGACAGACAGCCAGTCAGACAGACAGACAGTCAGTCAGACAGACAGTCGGACAGTCGGACAGTCGGACAGTCGAACAGACAGTCAGACAGTCAGACATACCAACAGAGAGACAGATAGATGGATAGACACAAACTTTATTATTACTGGCCAATGCATTAAAGGAAAACTAGACTATGAGACAAAAATAAATTGAAAGTAAAATATAGAATAATAGAGTAAATTTTGTGTATTGATAGAAAAAACTCTTTTATGGAGAAAGAAAACTCTTAAAACTTTTAAACTCAGCCTTATGGCTGCCCTATAAAGTGAGCTGGCAAGGTGTTGGTGTCTGATTTAAGGTGTAGTGGTTGTTCTGGGGAAGTAGGAATGTAATGAATGGCCAGGCAGATTGGAGATGCAAAGTGAGTGTTTTAGAGAGCAAAGATTTAATAACATTAATCAGTATTAAGGACAAAATGAGGAACCAATGTGGCGTCTATAGCCTGGTTCCCATATCAAATGCGATACCCTGGAGGTAGTCTCATGCAGCAAAGCACTTGCCCCAGGCTCGGCAGCTTCCGTTCACATATGGCTGCATCACAAATAATCGCATAAAAATGTTCGCTCACCATGCCGTTTTGAAAATGCTGACCAACACCTTTTCAGTGTAATTCGGGAAGGTTTCGCCAGTGGCTCTTTGCAAAAGTTTAACACCACTGAACTCTTGTGTTGACCATCGGCAATAACCAGCGGTACTCAGCGGGTAGGTTCACATTTCAATGCTGATAGCCCTGCGGTGCTATCGCTGGTGCTTGCGTATTATAATGGAATCAGGCTATCTGATGAAGTGCTTCTTACGGGTGCATTGTAGGTAGTCCGACTTCCAGTTTGAATTGCTGCAGTCTATAACCAGAGCCATTGTCTGCTCAGGAGTCCAGAAGCCTGTTAAATTCTTTACCCTGTATTTATTAGGACTCCTACGCTCTGCTGGTTTTGAGTGAGCTATAGCTGGAGGGCACGCATCAGGCTCTGGTTTCTCTAAAATTAATAAATTTGTTTTTATTAAATGAGATAAGGTTTAAAGAATTCTACAATCTGAATAACAAAATGGAATGACATTGTTAAAATTAGCTCCTGAGTGTTTCTGAAAATACAAAATGTCAAAATACAGCTTTTTTCTGTCTGTCTTGGTTAAGAATCTGTAAAAACTTGGTCGGCATGTCTAAAGTTAGCATGCCCGCATTAACTTCAGATCAAGAAATGATTGAACTATTTACATTTTGATATCTCTGTTTTTTTCAAATAAACGTCCAAGGAATCATACATCACTTTTGGCTCACAAGTTCCATCAACTACTAGCATATGTAATAATTTATTAATAATATTTTAATGTAGTTTTTAGAAACAAATATTTAGTTTAAGTAAGCTACTATTATGCATTTCTATTGTCTTCAAATGCTTTTCAAAATGTTTTGATTTTTTTGCATAAAAACATACTTACTAATACATGCTACAATAAATGATCTCCAGTCACCAGAACAATCAATGATTTGCTCTGTTGTGTTCATATCTGTAGAATATCCTTCTTGGCACTTGATATTGTACAAATAATTCTGAGTTTTCTTCTCTGCTGGGTGAGCATAAGCCAACTTTGGCGGACAGTCGTTGTACAGGACTGTATAAACAAAGACAACTCTATTAAAGCTAAAGTAATAGCTCTATGTACTTGCTAGCACAATGATAAAACTTCAATTATGTTCAAAAGCTGTTCCAGTAGTAGTACAAAAATGTTATGGCCTTTTAAACAGTATGCTCACAATACATCACTATTTTTACTGGATTTTTAGCTCTCGTGCAGCCCCAGTTACTTTTTAGTCAATAAATAAGCTGAGCATTATATGGGTACAAGCCTTGGGCTTAATTTATAAAATTGCCAAAAATTCACTGAATTAAAAGAGAAAACAATTACATACTAAAAATACAAATAATTCATTGATATATTAACAACTCAGAAAAATTACTTTGTTGTGTCTAAAATGTTTCTTCTAATATAGTTGCAAGGAAATATGTTTTTAGTATATCAAATTGCCATTTTTTAAATAATAATAACAGAAACATTTAGCAAAGTGTTGGTAATTCAAAATAATGCAATGCCACTCAAACAAACAACAGTTTCAGATTTGCAAAAAACTGCTGTTGGCTCGAGTTGAAGGGCTGAGAGGTGTTAAGTTTGTGTTGCCTTACCATCATACTGCAAAAGGAAGCCGGCAGATGTACTAACTCTTGTCTTTGTAACAAACTCAAATGAAATGACATCAGTCAGAGGCAGCAGGTCGATAGTGATGCCGGTCTTATCACCGCAATACCATGCGGTATCATCTCTCCAATAACCTCGCAACCCAATAATTCTCAAATAGTCTTCACAGAGTTCACCATCGTAGGTTGACAAATTAAAATAGAGAAAGGTCAGCCGAATAGTATTCAAGCTAAATAGTCTAACTATAGTCAAGGTTTTGCTCTGGTTGTCTCTATAATGATTTGATACATTTTGTCCTTCATCAAAGTTGCTGTGGCTGACAAAGTATCCTCCAGTACCTGGTTCTATCTCTTCTTCACTTCCCATGATATACATATGCCACTGAAATTATATGAATTATTTTAGTATGACTTGTAGAGACTCAAATGGATGTATGTTTCTAAACCCATTACCTTTATCCCATTGTTTATGCCAAGTTTACTTGTGTTTGTAGCTTGCAGTGTTTGTAGCGTGACAATTGAATCCAGATTGTTTGCTGTAAATGGCTGTAATAAAATATTTTGTTATATTAGAACATTTAAACATCAACATTCACTCATGATATCAATTTTATGGTTTTCACAGACATACTACACATTCATATGTCAAAAGTTGGTATTTTTAGCTCATATGAAAATTTATAACATTTATGAGAAGCCCTGCATATCGTATGTCAAAAATTAATTCAGGGCACTCTGGGAAACAAATGTTTATCCATTACTCAAAAGTTTTAAGCTAAAAGCCAGACACTGTTTGTCTTTATATAGAAGTACTCAGTAAGGAAATTAAAAAGTTTGCAAGAAAACCAGCATAGACTTGCATAGGATCAGCACTTTTCAGTACAGCAGGAAATATATATATACTACTACTTATGTACATATATACATATATATATAAAATTATATATTAAAATATATATAATAAATTTCATTTTAAATAGAAATGTTTTTAATTTATGACAAATTTCTAAATAGTCAGTAGAAGGTATGGCTAAACACTCGCTAGCAGTAAACTCGAGAGCTTTTTGCTTCTGAACACAAACAGTCATAGTCATCATTGCGAAAAGACATGCTTGGGTGCCCCTCTGCGTTACACAAGCTCCTTTTTGCTTGACTGCGTAACTTACTGGTTGCAATGTTGATAATAGATATTCATCTCACTCCAGTGTTACCCCAACTTTCTTATTGGGAATATTCTGTTGTATTATATTATGAGCTCACTTTTCATAAGCGAAATAGTGACTTAAATAGTTTGGCAAGTCTTGTTCAGAAGCAATGCATACAATCTTATGTTTTAGGTTTAAGCTTAATTGGGGGATCATCAGATGTTTTCATGCAGCAAAAAGTTTAGCACTTATCTACGAAGTTAATTCAAAAACTAAATATAATAATATTTACTATAACAAGAGCTCATCTGTCCGTCTGTCCCAGGTCGGAGGTCAGGAAAAACTCGCAATTTACAGGAGTTGAATTTGTAACTTTGATATTGGTGGGCCAACATTGTTAGAGGTCAACGGTGTTGATTTGGCAGGCAAATTGATACAACTGCACCAATCAACCACCTTCTCATATTACGGAATAATTGTGACATACTTATTACATCTAATAATCTCTCAATGGCACCATGGACAGTCATTGAGACAGAGGGCCATTCAGAGACACCAGGTGAGTGACAGACTTATTCAAATGATTAGATTGAAGTGAGTGACATATAGCCAAGGAGACCAGCATTCAAGTTGTTAAACAACTAGGACTGTGGAAAGTTTTATACATAATGATGATGAAAGCAACTGAGACATAAGAAATACAGTCTCAAATACTTCGAATGAGTCATTTTCAAATGTTTGTAAATTAATGAAATAACTTGTTTACAGCTTTCAACTGAGGAAATAGAAAATACTTGTTCTACTCCATAACATAAAAATTCATTAACATACAGAAAAGTTGGTCTAAATTACATTCACGTTGGATAGGTTGTAGAGTCAAGCTTGTTACGGATTCATACTTGTACGTTTCGAGTGCATGTATATTGATTTTGGCACCTTGGGTAGCTGCCTAAGATTGTTATAGACAAAAGGCTTTTGAAGTCACTTTATTTGTTTTTGTCAAAGTTAAGGAGCTCTAGATAATGCTACCTAATAACGATTCAGTACTTGAATCTGCAGAAGTTTATGTGATAATTTTGTATGTTTCTATCATATTCAACGCAACTGGTATAAACAGAGTATGGAATATTTTTTTATACTTTTGTCATAAATCTTTTTTTATTACTCTAGCACTGCTATAGCCAAGACTATCAGCTCAAATTTTCTCACCATTAGGCATCCAGTGAGTCATCAATTACCTCTAAAATCCTTAGTTTGTCATCTGTATCTTTTATAAATACAAACCTTTTATTTATAAAAGAAAACATGGTTTGAATGCCTATCAGCCATTCAAACCTTTCATGGCTGATGATGCTGAAGGACACCTCAATACTTATTGACCTCTGAAGAGCACTTTTTCTTTGACCATTAAGCATTCAATGAGTCATCAATTTCATCTGAAATGCTGAGTTTGTCATCTGAAAAATTATTTATAAATAAAAGGCTGAATTGGCTGATATTGCTGAAAAACACCTCAATACTTGCTGGCCACTGAAGAGCAGTTTTCCTGTTGATGCTTTACAGCCAAAATTTTGAGAAGAACCATTATGGTGGCATGTTAATCGCTATGGAAACTGGAAATGCTTGCTCATGTTTTCTTTACTGTACTTCAGAGGATAGGCCAATAATGCAGCTAATGCCCTCCTTATCAACATGGTTAACCAATTAGCATGAGCAATACAAACATGGTCTAAAAAGTGCCAACACACCAGCCTTAGTGAATATATCATCAATAGTATTATTTGACTACCACCTAGTTGGTCTACCAAATGTTGCCAAACATTGATGTGCATAACCAGCTCTTTCAATATATACCTGTGTCAATCATAAGTCTGCAATGCTTGCTTCACTGAAGCATTGAGGTTCTGTTAGCTTGTAAAAATATCTTAAAGCACATCAATTATGTCAGTACTGTTTCAGCTTATTCAGGTTCTTCAATATCTTGGCTTTCAAATGGGCCATTGTTTGACATGATGAGACAGACATTGGTTGGTGTTTATAGGATTTCTCTAGAGCTCTGCCACAGAAATGTTCAATGGTATAGGCTCGCAAATTATAACACCACAATTTTCATATTCGGTATTGTGTGCTCTTACCGCTTATCCATTATCAATTACAATAATGACGCTAGTGGCAGGCGAAGGTAGGACAACTCCAGAGAGCCAATGAAAATGAAAAAGGAATCAGCGTCATTAGCTCTCCATGTACAAATTGTTTTTATGATAAATAGCTCAGATTCTATGCACCATACTACGTTTTCCCGGTGTTATTATGCACTAGCCCTCATTTTTATTGTGATGTTGACAAGCACGACTGAGGCTAATTGATTTCAAGCATTGCATGATATCGCGAGAGTGCAATTTCCATATAGTTCTAGGGCCACGCCACTGCAGGTCGCAAGTTAATCGATGTGATTTTATTACCTTTATCAACAACATTATATCTATTGAAGCATAATCATATTTATAAAGCGATATGGAAAGCGACACAAATTCTCCAGATAATATTACTACTACAATCGCAGCTACTTCCACAGCTTATGGTTCTAAAGGCAGCAAATAGAGGCAGCCATGCTGTGCTGCAAATTGTGAAGCTTTAGATCATCTGCATTTCCATCATACAAAACGATGGGATAATAATTACTATAAATGTTTAAAATGAACAAAAGGATGAAAACAGCAAACTCTAACAAACATCCAAAATTTATTACCTCAAAACATGTGTTTGTATTGGTCAAGCATTAGCAGGATCCAGTTGGCATTGTTGATTATCTAGAATCCAAGTGTGTTATTAGCGCACTCTGGGTTTGAGAGCACAGATTGTCACAGAAAAGCGCAGCCTCAATAGCAGCTATGGAGAAAGGGATCGGTGACCTAAGGCTAAATGCTAATTATGACATCACATTGTGGGAACCACAACCAAGTCTTTTTATTGCAGGACATACTTTTGACATCTTGTTTTTCATAGTTCTATTATTCTTTGCGTATTGAGTATAGGCCATCTGAAAGCTAAGACTCAGAATTACTGAAATATATGATAAAAGTACTGATATAATTGATGTGCTTTAAGGAACTTATGATGCCTAAAAAGTGGCTGTGTTGATAATCAATACAAATAATACATACACAGAAATAAGCACCTAGCACAGCAACTGTTTGAAATAACGTAAGTTCAGTATTAGTTGAACATAACCTTGACACTTTCGTATACTCAAGGGTCACTCTAAATGCAGTGACTTTATACTTCTATAGAATATTTTGCTTAATTGAAAATTTCTAGAGAGCAGGGGAACAATAGCACCTGTCCAAATAGCAAAGCATTAGAAAGTCCAGCTAAGAAGCTGAGTAATGAAAAACTGTTACAACTACAATATGGTCAAAAAATGATAATAACATGTCACAGTGAAGAAGTGAACGAGTATCTTCCCATTGCAAAATATATCATTAATTCCTTAAACATTTATATGAACACAACTTCACTTACTAATTACTAGTAAATGTGAAGTGAATAGAAAATATTTCTTTAGGAAACCACTATAACAATACAATATCAACTATACATTAGTGTTAGACATGCTGCTGCAGACATGAGAAGCTAACTCCAATAGACATCTTCCAGTGCCACTTAAGTTTATTGGACCTCAATGTAGCTTTCAGTATCTGTATTTGCTCTGCAATAATGTAAGAATAAGAACAGTTCATTGATATCAGAAGGAAATTCGAATAAATAGATTGCTTATACATGTATATGCTTGTCAGGTTTGTAAGGGGAGAGAAACCCAACAAGAATTCTCGGGTTGTCTCTTTTACGACCCCTAAGAGTACATTATGAATCTACATCACATTTCAGTATATCTTATTCTAATGAATGAGCTTTTCAAATTTTGCACTTTCTCACTCTTCCTATGCTACATGTTTATTTTATGTCAGTTATAGCATTCAATTTCTTTGATGGGTTGTTTCGTTTTTCACATGACACATACAGATTTTTAATTTATTTCAGCTTGTGTGATATGAACAAGTTAGATGTATATACAGCCTCTAACAATTATTTTGAAAATATCATTGTTAGCTCCTTTAAAGTGAAAGTAAACACATAATTTCAACATTGTTTTATATGATTGGTAATGCATGATACTATGTTAATTGAACGAGAAAACAAATTTTAGCAGATATTTCTACTAGTTCAGCAAGTTCAAAGTTGAAAATATATTTTGGTTCATTTACATGGGATCATCATTGAATCCTAATAAAGCCGTTTCCAGTAAATATTTCTTTACTTATTCGTTAGTAATTCAACACATTTTATTTTGGACGCAATCTATCCGTTCTCTTAGCAGAGAAAAATATTATAAATGATACATGTCAAAATATTTATTTGATTTAATTGGCTAAATGGCGATTTTTGTGCTTTTCATTTTTTTGGAAAAAGTAATTAGGAATTTTGTTTGTTCAAAATGAGATTTTTTCAAGTTTTGCACTTTTTCACTTTACCTTTGTTGCATGTTTATTCTATGTCAATTATAGCTTTCAAGATCTTCTATGGGTTGTTTCGTTTTTCACATGGCAGTTACAGATTTTCAGCTTTTGTGATATGAACAAGTTATATACAATTATTTTGAACATATCATTGTTAGCTCATTTAACAATCTATATGTTCTCTTGGCGGAAAAAAATGTTTTAAATGATCTATGTCAAACTATTTGATTTTTTTTGCCTAACATTCGATTTTTATGGTTTTAGTATTTTTGGAAAAATAATTCAGAAATGTTTTTTATTCAAAATGAAGTTATTGCTGACCAATCATAATAAACCAAAATTTATTCTACTACATAATAAAAAGCAGCCAAAAATTTTTTTTTTCTTAAATGCTTAAACAATCATCTAGCAAAGGGCAACTATAACTGGCGACTGTTTTTTTTAATTAAAATGGTGAAATTTAGAAGTGAAAGCTGTAAACAATGTTCCAAAATAACTAAAAATTTAACCAAAGTCAAGCCTAGCTATATTTGTTATTGAACCTAATGTTACAAAATAAGTTTTAAAAAGTTTTATGTGTGTCCTAGCACTCAAAAATTCTAAAACATTTTGTACAAAGTTGATCTTTGAAAGGCTAAAACAAATAAGAAATAGAAGCAATAATTTATTGCTCTGTAATAGCTAGATGGTTTAGCCAAAATGCAGTAACCAGCAGTAACAGATCTTAGAAACTATTAGCACTCAAAGTCACAGTAGACACCTTAACCGCATCCCACCACAGTCAAACAGAGCTATTTTCCCTCTTGTTTTGACTTATTTCTAAAATATATGAATGAAAAACAACGATAAAACTTTTGATTTTGTTTTTAATAAAAGTTAAAGTTTCATTAGCTTACGGAAAGATATCCGTATAATGAGTTTTAATTCAACAACTTCTATTTTTTACAAGTAGTCAATGACTAGAAGAGCACGCAACTCCATTTCTGAAAAGAAGCAAATTGTTAATAGTCAATGTCTCATGACAATGCATGTTAGTTTATTTAAACCATAGATATAAAAACCTAGATTGGCCAATAATAGCTATTCCCATCGGTTGCCTTGTCAGACTTAAATAGCATGACGTTACGTCATTGTATTGTACCTCATGCTTGACTGCACTGTTGTTAACAATGGAGCTAATGGGGAGAAGGGGACAAAATATCATTTATTTTCACATAAAAACCTTATTGGATAATAATCCAGTAAACTAAAGCAATTCTGTGATAATATCTGATAACCACCTTAGATTAAAACTATAAAAGCTATGAATTGTTGCGAACAAGTCATGAGCCGTCCAGGCTTAATTTGCCACCCTCTCCTAACCCCATTCTCTCTTTTCCCCTTCTCCAAAGAAGAATTGAGAAGAGGAAAAGAGAGAAGGGGAAAGGAGAGAGGGGCAAATAAGTAGTATATAGAGAGCAGATCTACACACAAAAGTGACGGATCCAGCGGGGGGATAGAAAAAGGGGGTTGTGAATTAAATTGGCTAGGGGTGTAGATTGAATCGTGTGGAGTTGAATGAGATGTTGGGGTTTGGGGGGAAATTGTGGTGTAGAGTAGGGGGTTGAATTCGAGGGGTTACGGATCCGCTCCTGGCGTAATCGGCGGATTATCTGTGGATGAGTCATCGGATTAGCGGGGGATGAGTCATCCGATTGAACGCGGATTATCGCGGGATTAGTCGGGGGAATCGTCGCGGATTAGTCGGGCGAATCGTCGCCGATTATCGGTGGAATAGTGGGGGTGAATATCTGGGACATCGAGGGCTGGATGGTTTTCCGGAGTGGATCTCGCGGATTATCGAGGAGAGCGAGAGATTACCTAGCGGATGAGTGAGGGGGTTAATATCTGGGACACCGAGGGGTTGATTTTCCGGAGATTGTTATATATTTGAAACATTGAATATATATGAGAAAGTGTTTATGTACAAAGTTATTTTTTGAAGATTTGATGATTTTGTAATGTTGAAGCTCTTGAATGGTTAAGAATTTTAAGGAATTTATTTTCGGTTTTTTTTTTTTGTATTTTTTTGTATGTAAGATTGAAATTTGTTGGAGAAATTAATATGTTGAATGAAAGATCAGTTTTATTACAAAATTATTCACTTTAAAAGATATATTTATACTACATCGTAGTATTCGCGAGTATTGTGAGATGTTACTAGCCCCTTGTATATAATGATACCCGGATAATTCTCTTTCAACGAAAGGGCATATCTCGAAGGCATCGTCTTCATAAATTCTGAAATTATCCATCACTGTTATGGA
This sequence comes from Watersipora subatra, assembly GCF_963576615.1. Taxonomy (NCBI): domain Eukaryota; kingdom Metazoa; phylum Bryozoa; class Gymnolaemata; order Cheilostomatida; family Watersiporidae; genus Watersipora; species Watersipora subatra. The sequence goes on from NC_088709.1 coordinate 11,922,935, forward strand.
TCCACTACTCTTTTAAAGATAATGTATAAATTGATGAAGTATTATTAGTTAGTGTTGATTGTTACTGAAGCTTCTGAGTAGTCAACTTCCAATAGTATGAATATCGACAATATTTCTGAAAGAACTCCCCAATTGAATATGAAACAAAGACAGTGTAGAAGACCAACCAAGTCTAGATTGAACAGAACTACGTCATTACAAAGATCATCAAGAAAAAGTTCGGTAGTAAAGCGGTTATTCGAATCCAAGGAAAATTATATGGAAGGAGATGAGAAAATTACGTCACCTATTGCAACAGTTTTTAAATCCGAGGAAATGCAAGAACCATGGAAATGGATTGATCTAAAAGTTTTGGATATTCCAGCTTCGTTAGATGTAATACAAGCAAATAAGTCTGAAGAAAATGACAATTGTGAGATTGCGTTGCAATTCTTCGTTGAACGTAAGGGAGAGCGTGTGGCATTATGTTCGATCATCGAACCTCAAAAGTATAACATTCCCTCATCATTTCAATGGTTGACACCAGCTCTCATGATATTGGATCGAAGTGAGATTTACATGAACTCTAAGTCTTCATCAGGATTAAAACTTTTCACGATTGACGGAGCGTGCAATCTGAAGGAATTCAGAGAGAAATTAAACAAAGATTATAAACTCTGTATATCAAGACAGTAATTAGTTAAGGAAATGTTATTATGATTAAATTTTATATAGTTTATTTGATGATATATCATAGGAATTTAAACTTACTATCAATGGATATATTATTGAATAAAAGTTTTGTATATAAAAATGCTAAAACATAATATAAAAAAAGACTATTGAATATTGAATATCATTCAACCCCAATTTTCTTCTTCTTTCATTGACGAAAGAGAATGAACTGTCTACAATCAAAACATACATTATTTTTAGTGAGATATAGTAAAAGTAAGACATACAGACAGATTAGATCATTCATTCAAACTAAAAAACAAATATAATGTAATACTTACTGAAGAAGAAGATCCATCCTTTTTCTGAATGGAATCTTCCTGTTGAGATACGGGAGCCTGCAATTGCAATGATTACAGTCAGGATGGTTTACTATAACCTTGTTGAGATAGTAGACTCTACATTCACAATGGACTCCAACTTAAATTGTAAATTTCAATTGCATTACTCATCGAATCATAGAATGATATGCAAGATGTAATGCAGACAGAATAGGATATGCAATCAACTAGAGTAGGACATACAGACAATAAGAAAAACAAATATGTTACATCACATAGTCAGACTAGGACACACAGACAGAGGAGGATATTCAGTTAAAACAAAGAAATAAATATAATGTGCTACTTACTGAAGATTCAAATTTATAAACCCTTCTCCGAAAAGGTCTATATTTAGTTCGCTGATACCCAGGATCCTACAATTGCAATGATTATAGTCAGAGTAGAATACGCAGACAAATTAAAACACAGTCAGGTCTTACTTTGAATTTCAATTCCAACACCTTTTGTTTTAAAGTGAAGTTATACAAATATTAATTACTGTTTTCACAGACTGTTACTCATTTTAACATTCCTACATACCAATTGGAGTGAATTTTGTTGAATGTATTTGATCTTTAGTTACATGTTTTATCATTATACAACGATATTAGACGAAATAAATATAATGTAATACTTACTTTTAAAGTCAATGTAACATCGAAGTTACAAAATAATTCTTCTCTTTGTCGCTGCATGACCAATGATTTCTACAATAATTTCCAAATTACTTTGTATAATTTAATTGTTTCATTTAAGCAAACCCTATAATTCGAAATATATTTAATATGTAGTTTATATTCTCAAGTTTCCTTTAACCCTTTCACTGCCGAGCATGTACAAATTTGGGTATTTGCCAAGTACCAGCCATTTTACCGAAAATTGCCGATATTGCTTCATGATATGTAAACAGTATTTTTTCCAATTTCAATCTCTATTCAGAACAATTTTGTTACATATTTTAATTTGCTAACATTGTAGCCATCATTGCTATGCAAAAATTCAACGAATCTATACTTTGTGCGATGATAAAGCTGTGTGATGCTATGATCGATGCGAAGCTAAAACGATCTTCCGTGTTTCTTACTCTCACAAAATTATTACTTTCACTACTCTCAGAGACAGTGCTGCTGCTTTAACTATCTGTATAATCACGAAAATCTGAAATGGCTATAATGCCATCAACATTACTAATTACCTGTTTTCTGACTCGCGCGCGGTAATTAATGAACTCACACAAAAAATGTTCGTTATAAAATTAGAAGTTCTCTAACAAAAGTTTGAAATTGATTCGTTACTTTAGGTTAATTTTATAGACAAATCTTCAGACAACACTGTCAATTTCATAAAAGTCTGAAAGACCGTGGGTTATGCTGTTGAAGTAAATTCTACTCGACAAGGATAGACAACTCCCAACTCAAGAGCGAGTTCACACAACTTGATGAGTCAATAAACAGACTTGTGGGTGAGCCGATAAACAGACTCGAGAGTGAGCCGATAAGCAGACTCGAGAGTGAGCCGATAAACAGACTCGTGGGTGAGCCGATAAACAGACTCGATGGTGAGCCGATAAACAGACTCGATGGTGAGCCGATAAACAGACTCGATGGTAAGCCGATAAACAGACTCGATGGTGAGCCGATAAACAGACTCGATGGTGAGCCGATAAACAGACTCGATGGTGAGCCGATAAACAGACTCGATGGTGAGCCGATAAACAGACTCGATGGTGAGCCGATAAACAGACTCGATGGTGAGCCGATAAACAGACTCGATGGTGAGCCGATAAACAGACTCGATGGTGAGCCGATAAACAGACTCGATGGTGAGCCGATAAACAGACTCGATGGTGAGCCGATAAACAGACTCGATGGGGAGCCGATAAACAGACTCGATGGTGAGCCGATAAACAGACTCGATGGTGACTTTTCTCAACTATGACACCCTAGCAAGCCAAGCGCAATAATTCTTGATGTTCGGTCAATAGCACTTATAGTGAATGCAGCTATGATACGCTGGCTAATATCACAATGCTAAAGTCAGAAACAGTGACAAGAATGTTATACCTATTTGCTTTTCAACTCAAGCAGAGCTTGTTTGTAAAGAACGCAGTATCTTTATTGGTGTTATATCTCTCAGTACCAAGCAGTAACACACCAACAATGATCAAACCGGCAGGTTATATAGCAATCCCAAGAAAAATCCACACATTGATTGGCTGCACAGTAATCAGGTCAACCAATTCCACAATAACATATTTCGAATACAAAAACGATAACATTTGTCACTAACTAATCACGCAATACGAGTATTAATAATTTCTTTTGTGTTTGTATAGCAACATGCAAATCTTAGAACAATATGGTAATAAATGGTTAACATAAAAAAAATTGCTAGTATCACACATACATACACTCTACATTGAACAAGTGTTAAGCGTGCGCCTTATAAATGACTATTCAAATTTGTCTGAATTGCGATGAACGTAATATAGATCCGTTGAGTTAGCAATTTGAAGCTGCCGGATTATAGGCTTAGAAAAGACGTCATCAACTCTTGCGCATTCTGACGTCTACAATTACGGGTACACACTGATTGACAGCTCATTCGCTTTTACAAGCATGAAGTGGGGTCCAAGACCATTCGCCCATTGGTAGATCCTATCGGGGACGACAGTGACCCTCTCGGGCTACCAGTCAAAATCGATTTTTGAGTGCCAGTAGTCTCACCAACCACCTCAGCCCTTTTTAGGGCTATCATTTCCGTTTTAAGGGTTTTGTTCTGCGACGACAATGGTGGAAACTCGGTGTCGTAATTGTCGTCCACTTTTTTTATTACACTGTCAACGAATAATAAAATGAGGTAACTACGCAATGGCTGGGAAAGTCGCATTAATGCGTCTACGGCAGTGAAAGGGTTAATCAAAAATATAATTTAGTAAAATATTATAATGTAATACTTACTTTCTTTTGAAGCTTGATCTTGTTTCGAAAAGCCTTCTGTTTTTCAGGATCTACCTCTCTACCCCAAGGGCAGTAGCCCCATATCTCCACACACGTGTCGATGCAATTTGTCTGAGTTAGGAGTCTATCCACGTTTTTGTCTCGAGCACACATTGTAAACTATTATAAATAAAATGAGATGAAAAACTTATTCTTTCTCGTTGCTTATATAGTAAGTAGAAGCAATGTTATGGTTCATTAAATTTGTGTAATTTATGTTCACGAAATTGTAAAATCAGCTAAACAGTTTTCGCGAAATTCACTTTCGCGAAATTCAATTTCGCGAAAGTTGACTATATAATATATGTGTGTAATTTCGCGAAATCCAATTTCGCGAAATTCACTTTCGCGAAATTCAATTTCGCGAAAGTTGACTATATAATATATATGTGTAATTTCGCGAAATCCAATTTCGCGAAATCCAATTTCGCGAAAGTTGACTATATAATATATATAATGTGTAATTTCGCGAAATTCACCTTCGCGAAATTCAATTTCGCGAAAGATGACTATATAATATATATATAATGTGTAATTTCGCGAAATTCACTTTCGCGAAATTCAATTTCGCGAAAATCTGTTTACTATTTTCGCTTCATTGATTCTGTTGGATACGCCACTATTCTTCAATACTCTGTATAAGAAGCTTGCTCAGTGTAATTTTCCTTTTCATCACTTAGTCCTGCTCCTGATGCCTACTTATATACAGATTGAGATTTTGGGGCAATCGAGCGTTGATACCATAAGGCTTGTATGCTTCAGCTAGAATTCTGTTAGCCGGCTACTCGCGATTAAGTTCGTTGAGTGTCGCTGTGTTCAGGCTGTCGTGTGGACAAGCGCCTTGGCAATCGACCTGAGTGTTTTCCTAGGCTTGCCTATGGAATTCTCCTGTTTGGTTTGGCTTAACCATTCCATAACAGTCTCTTGCCCAGTAAATAGAGGGATGAGCAAAAAAAAAAAAAGAAGGCCCAATGGACAGATGGAGGAAGTGTACTAATGTAGGTATAGGTAAGTATTCGTTTTGAAGAGAATATAAAGAAAATGAATATATGTATTGTTTTGAATAAATGTAGTATGTATCATTTATTCTCTCAAAGATTGATGAATGGTAACAGGGTTCTCTTTACCAAAAGTATTTTGTCATGATTTTATCGAAAGATTGTGTATTATATATCACTTCACAGTCTTTTCCATATTTTGAAGATATCAGTTAGAATGTGATGCTAGCAAGTCTACTAGTTTAATTTAATTAAAGGATCCATGGGTGCTTTACCGCTTCATGGAATAATTCTCAATATACTGATTACTCATGATGATCTCTCACAGTGCAATCAGGAGTGTTAATAAACTACTGAGAATAAGTATATGTACAATTATTATAAAGTGTAGTAAGAGATCATCAGGTGTGTTAATAAAGTACAGAGAATAAGTATGTGTACAATTATTATAAAGTGTAGTAAGAGATCATCAGGAGTGTTAATAAAGTACTGAGAATAAGTATGTGTACAATTATTATAAAGTGCTGTAAGAGTTCATCAAGAGTGTTAATAAAGTACAGATATTAAGTATATGTACAATTATTATAAAGTGCTGTAAGAGATCATTAGGGGTGTTAATAAAGTACAGAGAATAAGTATATGTACAATTATTATAAAGTGCTGTAAGAGATCATCAGGTGTGTTAACAAAGTACAGATAATAAGTATGTGTACAATTATTATAAAGTGTAGTAAGAGATCATCAGGAGTGTTAATAAAGTACTGAGAATAAGTATGTGTACAATTATTATAAAGGGCTGTAAGAGATCATCAAGAGTGTTAATAAAGTACTGAGAATAAGTATATGTACAATTATTATAAAGTGCTGTAAGAGATCATCAAGAGTGTTAATAAAGTACTGAGAATAAGTATATGTACAATTATTATAAAGTGCTGTAAGAGATCATTAGGGGTGTTAATAAAGTACTGAGAATAAGTATATGTACAATTATTATAAAGTGCTGTAAGAGAACATCAAGAGTGTTAATAAAGTACTGAGAATAAGTATGTGTACAATTATTATAAAGTGTAGTAAGAGATCATCAGGAGTGTTAATAAAGTACTGAGAATAAGTATGTGTACAATTATTATAAAGGGCTGTAAGAGATCATCAAGAGTGTTAATAAAGTACTGAGAATAAGTATATGTACAATTATTATAAAGTGCTGTAAGAGATCATCAAGAGTGTTAATAAAGTACTGAGAATAAGTATATGTACAATTATTATAAAGTGCTGTAAGAGATCATCAGGTGTGGTAAAAAAGTACAGAGAATAAGTATGTGTACAATTATTATAAAGTGTAGTAAAAGTCCATCAAGAGTGTTAATAAAATACAGAGAATAAGTATGTGTACAATTATTATAAAGTGTAGTAAGAGATCATCAAGAGTGTTAATAAAGTACAGAGAATAAGTATGTGTACAATTATTCTAAAGTGCTGTAAAAGATCATCAGGAGTGTTAATAAAGTACTGAGAATAAGTATGTGTACAATTATTATAAAGTGCTGTAAGAGATCATCAGGAGTATTAATAAAGTACAGAGAATAAGTATATGTACAATTATTATAAAGTGCTGTAAAAGATCATCAAGAGTGTTAATAAAGTACAGAGAATAAGTATATGTACAATTATTATAAAGTGCTGTCAGAGATCATCAGGAGTGTTAATAAAGTACAGAGAATAAGTATATGTACAATTATTATAAAGTGTAGTAAGAGATCATCAGGAGTGTTATTAAAGTACAGATAATAAGTATATGTACAATTATTATAAAGTGCTGTAAAAGTTCATCAAGAGTGTTAATAAAGTACAGATATTAAGTATATGTACAATTATTATAAAGTGCTGTAAGAGATCATCAAGAGTGTTAATAAAGTACAGAGAATAAGTATATGTACAATTATTATAAAGTGCTGTAAGAGATCATTAGGGGTGTTAATAAAGTACAGAGAATAAGTATATGTACAATTATTATAAAGTGCTGTAAGAGATCACCAGGTGTGTTAACAAAGTACAGATAATAAGTATGTGTACAATTATTATAAAGTGTAGTAAGAGATCATCAAGAGTGTTAATAAAGTACAGAGAATAAGTATGTGTACAATTATTATAAAGTGCTGTAAGAGATCACCAGGTGTGTTAACAAAGTACAGATAATAAGTATGTGTACAATTATTATAAAGTGTAGTAAGAGATCATCAGGTGTGTTAATAAAGTACTGAGAATAAGTATATGTACAATTATTATAAAGTGCTGTAAGAGATCATCAGGTGTGTTAATAAAGTACAGAGAATAAGTATATGTATAATTATTATAAAGTGCTGTAAGAGATCATTAGGAGTGTTAATAAAGTACTGAGAATAAGTATTTGTACAATTATTATAAAGTGCTGTAAGAGATCATCAGGTGTGTTAATAAAGTACAGAGAATAAGTATATGTACAATTATTATAAAGTACTGATAAAGATTGTACATGAACATTTTCTTATGTATATATTCAATGTTTCATTTATACTATATTATCTTTATTGTGTCCTATCTACTTGAATATTTTCATATATTTCAAGTTAAACATAAACTATTTTATTTTTATTGAAACAAAATGATGATGGAAATAATGAATAATACATATAAATATATCTTTTAAAGTGAATAATTTTGTAATAAAACTGATCTTTCATTCAACATATTAATTTCTCCAACAAATTTCAATCTTACATACAAAAAAATACAAAAAGAAAACCGAAAATAAATTCCTTAAAATTCTTAACCATTCAAGAGCTTCAACATTACAAAATCATCAAATCTTCAAAAAATAACTTTGTACATAAACACTTTCTCATATATATTCAATGTTTCAAATATATAACAATCTCCGGAAAATCAACCCCTCGGTGTCCCAGATATTAACCCCCTCACTCATCCGCTAGGTAATCTCTCGCTCTCCTCGATAATCCGCGAGATCCACTCCGGAAAACCATCCAGCCCTCGATGTCCCAGATATTCACCCCCACTATTCCACCGATAATCGGCGACGATTCGCCCGACTAATCCGCGACGATTCCCCCGACTAATCCCGCGATAATCCGCGTTCAATCGGATGACTCATCCCCCGCTAATCCGATGACTCATCCACAGATAATCCGCCGATTACGCCAGGAGCGGATCCGTAACCCCTCGAATTCAACCCCCTACTCTACACCACAATTTCCCCCCAAACCCCAACATCTCATTCAACTCCACACGATTCAATCTACACCCCTAGCCAATTTAATTCACAACCCCCTTTTTCTATCCCCCCGCTGGATCCGTCACTTTTGTGTGTAGATCTGCTCTCTATATACTACTCAAATAGCCTTCCCACTCAAAGAGCCAGACCCTGGCTAGGTAGCATGACTAAATATGATGAGTATGCAAGTACATCTTAAGTCAAAAATGAGACAGAATGATTATTTTACAGCTGGCTATGTAGCTGGCTAGGTCACCAAAGCTGAAGTGTAATGATTGTATCACTAGCATCGTGGATGTTACCAACTATGATGTAAACCAAGCAACGAATTCCCTAATCACAGTTAAGAATCGTGGTGGCTTGACTTTGCCTTTGCCTGTGGTGATTGAGGTTTGCAACCACAGTGAGAAAGCGACGAGAGTTGCTTAGTAGTGCTGGATTGGTGAAAAATTTTCTCAGGCTAGCACTAATTGCCACCATAGAGAAGTTGCTGAGGTTCAACATCATGCTATTGTTTAAACGTTGACTAGCAATAAAATTCACATTACAGTTATTTGGTATCAAAAGATTTACCATGTCTTACTCTGTTGTGTTGTAGGTGCCAAATATGTAGAAATGCGATTACAAGCTCTTAAAAACTCAAAAACGAACAGTTAATCGTAGCCACACGAGACCACCGTTGTGTGGATTCGCTTTCCAAAATGGCTCAAATGGGACGTAGTTGTTACAGGATGGTTTCTGGTTACACTTTCATGCAACCTCATTCGTCGAAATATTTTCACAAATATACTTCACGCATTCAATAAAACCATGTCTATTGTTCTTACGCATCTGTTTTATCTTCATTGTAATGCTGTCACTTTTAGCGCTGATATTTTATAAATTACCGTAAAAATTTGCCAAACCTTTAAACCTTAGCTCGAAGTAGTACATATCATTGTCTGATAATCATGACGAGCCTGTTGGTCACCTGTGATAATCAAAAGGTGCTGCAAAAATTATTTTCGAAGTATTGGGTCACGTGATCAGATTACGACTTGACGATTGAATAATGCCGAAACAAAACTGTAAAGTAGCGAGCATCTATATTTGATACAGGGTATTCGGTAAAACCCGAAGAGTTTGTCATAAACTAGTGCTATGATAAGTTTTATATTGAGTTTTTTATTGGCTTTTCAATTCACTTGAGAACATCACATGACAAGACGATAACCAAACTGTAATGACTAGTTCAGAGAAATAAGCAGATTCCAATCTACGACGGCTTTTCGCTTTTGAGCTTTTAAGAGCTTGTAATCACATTTCTACGTATTTGGCACTTACAACACAACAGAGTAAGACATGCTGAATCTTTTGATACCAAATAACTGTAATGTGAATTTTGTTGCAAGTCAACCTTTAAGCTACAAAGAAGGGTCCACCTCAATACTATTGAGGCATTTACAATGAGGGCATCCTGAGGAACTTAAAAGCGTGTCTAATAACCTTCAATTCAGCAAATTTATTTTATTTTTAGTTTCTTTCGCTACCAGAAGTTTTAGGGAAGTGATGGATTTTTGCTTTCCACTATGGTGGATTATCTATTTCTATATTTGTAAAGTATTTCTTAACTAATCTCTTGCTGATTATAATAGCAGTTGAAAATAAAATCTGTAATAAAAACACTCGCCAAATCATGCCATTAATCTATCACCCATTGAATAGCATTGATTCACCAATGTCTAGCCATAAATTGTAGATTGCATCTATAAACCAAACCACAAAATCTAATGATTGGTGTGATAATGGCTTTTTTATTTTAGTTTATTGATGTCACAACATTAGGGTGTAATGGAACTGTCTCTTAACCTCAAATGAATAAAAAATCGCGGTGCTGACCCAGTCCGACCCATCTTGGCCCTCATTGCTGACCCTGAGTCTGGTTCGACCCTGCATACCTTGGTCTCGTTCTAGCTCTAGCTAAGAGAGTCATAGATTCCATTGCCCTGATCAGAACAAAACTTCACAGGCTCATCATATTTAGTCATGTTTAGTTCAACATGATATTAGTCTTTTACCTAGCCAGGGTCTGGCTCTTCGGGTGGGTGGGCTATTTGCCCCCCTCTCCTTTCCCCCTTCTCTCTTTTCCCCTTCTTACTTCTTCTTTGGAGAAGGGGAAAAGAGAGAATGGGGATAGGGGATTGTGGCAAATAAATCCCTGATTTGATGCAACATGATTTGCATGCAATCATGCAAGCTCATGATTTGTGTGCAACATTTCATAGCTTTTATACTTTTAATCTATGGTGGTTATCAGATATTATCACAGAATTGCTTTAGTTTACTGGATTATGTATCCAAGAAAGTTTTTATTTGAAAATAAATGATATTTTGTCCCATTCTCCCCATTAGCTCCACTGTTAACAATAGTGCAGTCAAGAATGAGGTACAATAAAATGACATTACGTCATGCTATTTAAGTCTGACAGGCTTTTTCCCTATTGGCCAACTTAGATTTATATATCTATGATTTAAACCCTCAGAGTAGTAGTTCCCATCCTGGTGATAGTGAGATATGCCTCCACTTGCTATACTATTTATTTAAAAAGTAGCATTGAGTTAATATTTTCATCAATAAGACCTCTAAGGAAGTAAAGGATTGTCAGTTTTGATTACCTCTCTCTCGATGGATCGTCTGGTCCAACGTAGTCATAAATATTCTCACCATCTTCGAGGTACTCAGTTTCAAGACTGTTTGCTGGAATATTAATGGTTGCAAGTGGTTTCATCTTTAGTTCTGTTTCAGAAACATGGCTTGTCTTCTCTGCTTGACCATTCTTTTTTATGTGTCTAGTTGTATTATCACAGACTTTGTGGTTGGCCTGTCCTCGATTAATGTATCTTGGCAGCTCCACTTTCAATTGGTTGGTAACTTGGACAACCTCTGAACTTTCAAGTGTTGTTCCTAAATTAGGAACAACACTAGTGTAGAGCAATAACTCGTTACTGATCTACCTTTTTTAAGTGTTAAAATTTGCAAGATTGTGCTTTATTCAATACCCTCATGTTTAACAAAGTTATATAATAACTATACACTTTACCTTTAGAGAGCTGCTGAGCCTGTGCAGTACCCTGATTAGCAGCACCTTCTCTGAAAACAAGCAAGCAGAATGATATAGCCTACAGTTGTCATGCAAAGAACTAAACCTATTGTTACATTGATAAATAATCAGGAGGCTTGTAACTTTAGCAGTAAAACTAGACTTTAGACTTACATGGTGATGTGTTGAAGGGTTGGGGACAACCTCTTGTTGTTCCCATTGCAGTTATACTGTAGTTTTAGTAAATCTTGTAGCATTAATAGCAACCATAGCAACTAGCGATGTCATTTTGCACACATGTTTTTTTAGTGTTGCAACTTTGATCAAGTTTTGTCAACTTTAATCTTGAAAAACATTTTAATCTTCAAACATGCAAAACCAAATTTGAACAAAAAGTACATACATAATTTCGAATATTTTTGACCAAAAGTTCATTTTATTAAGCGAGTCTGTACTGGTCTGCAGTATAGTCAATAAATATACTGCATCATAACTTATACTACTGTCAGAAACTTCAATACTTACATCTTTTGTCTGTCTGGTCCAACATAGCGATCACAATCTCCTTCATTCTTAAGGCTTTCAGGCAAGTCAGTGGTAGTCGATGGAGCAGAGTTACCTGTGCAGTTACCAGCAGAGTTACCTGTGTTCAGATAGTGATTTTCATCAACTAGTCTTTGGCTATAATTGTCATAAAACTGTCTATCTGTGGCTCTCTTCTGTTTGTTTTGTGCCTCTCCCGATGTTTCCTTGTCAACAATGAGATATTTTTCTATTTCCATTGCTTTATATGGATGCTCGGTTGAGCCTCTTCGTGGTGGCTCATATATGGCTTGTTCTCCCTCAGCAGAGCCTTGCAGCTCGACATCTTTAGCTGAAGTTATAAATTTTAATAGTTTACCTTTTTTCTACAAATACTATGTAGTAATTAGTTGCAGATAGCATCTAGTCAAATATTTGATGGTGATTCTAGTAACAGTTTCCACGCTAAGAATTAATGAGTAGATGTTACAATAGTCTTCAGCCCTAGTGTTACCATAGATTGAGCTAAACTTAAGGGTAGATATAAACTTATTCTCACATTAGTTCTAGACTGCCACTATGTTTCAATTGTACGGATGATGCAAATTTGGAGTTGTGCGCACATTGAGCTACCGTGCCATAATTATTTCAACGACATTCACATGTTGCGGATTAACAGGAGTTCTTTGTTAAAAAGATAAAAGTTTCTATGCCAGAGGTCAAAATGGAGCATTTGGAACTTCTCAAATCAAATTCAGATCGACTGGTGTAGAGAATTTTAAAATGGAACAGCTTGCGCTGCATTTTTCTGCGCATCATTCGCAAGTGTCGTTTCCGTTTCTTGCAACCATGAAACACACAGTAAAAATTTAAGAGTAGCGAAACTGGCTTGACTTGCGGATTTTGGCCGTTTACATCTTACAGATAATGCTAACTTTCAGATTAACTGTGCCATGTAAACATAGTGTTCAACTTCCTCCAAGATAACCTGTGGTCATAAACATTATAAGGTCAACCAAACAGAAGTCTTTATGTCAACCATAGACATATAAACCTAGATTGGCCAATGGAGAAAAACCTGTCAGACTTAAATAGCATGACGTTGCGTCATTGAATTGTATCTAATGTTTGACTGCACTGTTGTTTACAGTGGAGCAAATGAGGAGAAGGTGACAAAATCACATTTATGTTCACATAAGAACCTTCTTGGATACATAATCCAGAAAACCAAAGCCATGCTGTGATAATATCTGATAACCACCTTAGATTAAAACTATAAAAGAGATGAAATGTTGCACACAAATCATGAGCCATCAGGGCTTTACTTACCACCCTCTCCTATCCCCTTCTCTATTTTCCCCGTCCCCCTTCTTCTAAGACGAAGTGGGAAGAGAGAAGGGGAAAAGAGAGGGAGGGAAAGGAGAGGGGGGGGGGGCAAATAGCCCACCCACCCAAAGAGCCAGACCCTGGATAGGTAAAAGACTAATATCATGCTGAACTAAACATGACTAAATATGATGAGCCTGTGAAGTTTTGTTCTGATCAGGGAAGTGGAATCAGTGGCTTTCTTAGCTAGAGCTGGAACGAGATCAAGGAATGCAGGGTCAGACTAGACTCAGGGTCAGCAGTGAGGGCCAAGATCGAGTCCGACCGACCGGGTTAGCACGCACGATTTTATATTCATTTAAGGTTAAGAGATAGTTCTATTACAGCCTAATGTTGTGACATCAATAACCTAAGATAAAGGAGCCCATTATCACAACAATCATTATATTTTTTTGGCTTGGTTTATAGATGCAATCTACAATTTATGGCTAGACATTGGTGGATCAATGCTATTCAATTGGTGATCGATTAATGGCATGATTTGGCTAGGGTTTTTGTTACAGATTTTATTTTCAACTGCTATTATAATTAGCAAGAGATTAGTTAAGAAATACTTTACAAATATTGAAATAGATAACCCACCATAGTGGAAAGCAAAAATCCATCACTTCCCTAAAACTTCTGGTACTAGTGAAAGAAACTAAAAGTAAAATTAATTTGCTGAATTAAAGGTTCTTAGAAGCGCTTTTAAGTGTTCCTCAGGATGCCTTCATTGTAAATGCATCAATAGTATTGAGGTGGACCCTTCTTTGTAGCTCAACTTGCTTTCGCATATTGTACGAATAACTTGGTCTTTCCCTTTCGTGACTGGCTTCTTCATGAACTCCCAGACCACCGACATGTTGATTATTTCTTGCCAAAAAACGTTGTGAAACCTATAGTGCAAAGACTATTGTCGCAGACGTAAAAATATGGTTTTGACTCACCTTGTTTATTTTGCCTGGTCCTTCCGCGCTAAGACTATACACGACTCTATTCCAATCGCACTTAAAAAGTGATATACAATCGCTCTCCTTTAGCCATAAACCTAACCGTGTCTTTGTATAGGAAGACCCGAAGGTCGGGTGGCCCGACCTGAGCACTTCTGACCTGGCACCTTTGACCCAATGGGTCAAGACCAGACAAACTACCCATGCCAGCTCTATTCTTAGCTTCATAATGTGCCCTAATCGAAATACACCTCTTTGCTATCTCACAGCTAGGCTACTAGCATGATGATTACACTTAAACAATAGCATAATGTTGAACCTCAGCAACCTCTCCATGGTGGCAATTAGTGCTAGCCTGGGAAAGTTTTCACCAATCCAACACTACTAAGCAACACTCTCATCGCTTTCTCACTGTGGTTGCAAACCTCAATCGCCACAGGCTAAGACAAAGTCAAGCCACCACGGTTCTTAACTGTGATTAGGGAATTGTTGCTTGGTTGACATCATAGTTGGTAACATCCGCGATGCTAGTGATACAATCATTACACTTCGGTTTTAATGACCGAGATACATAGCCAGCTGTAAAATAATCATTTCGTCTCATTTTTGACTTAAGACATACTTACATACTCATCATATTTAGTCATGTTAACAACAGTGCATTCAAGCACTAGGTACAATTCAATGATGTAACGTCATGCTATTTAAGTCTGATAAGGCAACCAATGAGAATAGCTATTATTGACCGATCTAGGTTTATATATCCATGGTGCCAACACTGTAAAATGCTAGACCGGTATTCTCACCCCTTTGATCAGACAGAAGGTTTGAGTTGAAATGATAGCTTATTCAGCTAAATGGAATGTTTAGACAACAACCATTGCTTACTCAGCAAAACAGAAGACTGAACTACATCAACAACGCCCACAGCTGTAATCCTAATAAATTGTACACTGAGTCATTTTATGGATATCCACGCGTCAAATGTCGCTGGTAAGCATGAATAATGAATAGTTTATAGTGACAGATACTTTACCGTTCGCATGGGCTTGTTTTAGCATTTTCTGGTATGTATGATCAAGCTGTCTACAAAATAATACACAGATGCAAAGCTATCAAATAACACAAATTCCTAAATGGTCTTCTAGGCTGTCACTAAGCACGCCCTCATCCATTTCATAAAAGAAAAATACACGTCCTGAGAAAGCCATGTCATAGCTGTCATAGGCTATTAATCTCGCACTGGTTGGCCTTTTGTAAAAAACCTTTCCTACTCCCTGTAATCTATATATTTTTTTTAAGTTTGACGTCTGTTGTCGTTGTCTGTTTGGAAACCTGTCGAACTGCTAAAACAATTAGCCTTGAAATTAAAACTACACATCATGTTGGACTCAGACTCACGAAGAATGCAACCGCAAGTTGTAAATCCACACTCTGCCACTGAGCTATTCAAGGTCTATGATCAAATACCCTATCATATATGGTATAGCTTTTGCACACGCTAAATGACGTATTATTTGAGCATTGCGCTTACGTGTTACAATGCCCCTGTTGTAAAACATTTTTTGCCCAACTCTAAGAAACACAATGTTTTTTCATTATTATTTGTTAGAGCAAAACTTTTTTGCGACGCGATATCAACAAAAGATTTTCTCGAAATTAAAACTTGGCAGTTTCTGGGCTGATTATATACCTAATGAAGAGATATATGTTGCTCACCATGGCAAGTTTAACGGTATCCATTATGGTAAAATGTACTCGCAAACGGGTAAATGAAAATATTTTAATTAAAAATTTGAAGTTTACTAAAAGTACATACTAAAACCTTTTTCAAGTATGTGTTTAGTAAACTGAATTCATTTAAATTAGATTCAGTGTTTATGTTACGCGTCTGTCTCGAAGGTAAGAAATACCCACATAATACATGGTAAAGTTATATTATCTTGCAGATCATAACCACGAAATTCACTAAAGTAATTGTAGCGACCTAAAGTTATTAAGGCTAACATATTATTTTGTAACTGTCTTTAATGATGATGATTTTTCCCAGGAGGTGTTTGCGTTAGATAATAACTATGGATTTCTATACCACTTTATGTCCATCTATAGTCTATGATATTCTCGCATAGCAACACTGGCATGCAAAATTGGCATGCTAATTTTCGCATGTCAATGCTGAAATGAACTAAAATCATATAAGTGTATACCAAATAATTTTTGCTGTAATCGTTGCAAAACAGACTATACTTAGCCATTACTTGCTAATGATTTCACATTTACATTTAAACACCTTTACATTTTTATTTTTTATATTAATTTTAATTCAACGAAACACTTCTTTCAAGTTATGCAGTTTGAAACTTACAGATGTTTGAAAAAGTTGAAAAACCTTTACAATTGTTTTATTTTTTTTGAAGTTATGATATGATATGAAGTTTAAAAGTTCAAATAGTAAATGTTTTATATGTTAAATAAAAATAAAACTTTCTGTTCAGAGACTTTTTTATTATCCGGGCAGCGCCGGGTAATAAGAACTAGTCTTGCAGATAAAATTACATAGTTCAACTAGTTCCTTCATATTTAAAGCGTAAAAACATTATTAGATTTGTTGCTGTTTCCCTATTAAATTCACAGCAAGGTATTATGGTGATATTGAGTCATATCTAGGTAAGCAAATTTCATGCATAAATATGTACACAAATAAAAAACAAAGTTGCCACATTTATTAGCTAACTCTGTTGCTCCTGAGACCAAAATTTTGTTTGTAAATACAGAACCATAAACCCCAGCCACTTGAGAATAGATTTTGCAACTGGCGATAGCTTTAAAGATGTGGTCACATCGCATTCTGGTAGATTTTATCAAAAAGTAAAGATATTTTTTATCATTTTGTTTGTTGTTTTAGGTAGATTAACTGCCAGGATGTTTCAATATTAAAATCGACAAAACTTTCTTGCAGTTAAAATGATCAAAAGAAACAAAAAACGTTTCCAGACTACTACCGAAATGATGCCAAGACTTGATTCCTTATGGCATCGCACTACCTGTACCTTTAGAGAATTTTAAAAAAGCTTCGCTACGACAGATTAGGGGTATCCGGCTATGTCAGAAGGCCATTCAGCCATCTCTTGGCTTGCAGAAAAGAAAGCCACCTAAATTTGTCCACTAATCAGACAACGCTCCCACACTCTGTGTCTCTGCCTGCCATCGAGTGTGACATTACTTGGTCACGAGAGACGTGCTGCTACGGATAGGGACACACCTAGATGGGCGAGTGTTGTAGGCCATGTTGTCTATACTGTCGGGTGCAAACAGTGACTACATGCAAGCCACAATTGTCAGGCTCACTCAATGTCTTAGTTACTCGGGTCCAGGTGTCGCCGATTAACATTCTGCTCAGTCAAGATTACTTTCATTTTCGACTCGGCAGGCAGCTTTGCTTTCCGTATACGCAGCCTCCATGTCTGTGACTTGGCTAAGGCTGGTATGCCAACAGGCTCAGTCTCTGACAAACAAGAGATCCAGGCCGGCTCAAACGACTCGGCTTTCTCCATCTCATCTATCCAATCGAGACGCCCGTATATCTCGAAGAGTGCTTCCCTGGGTTAACTCAGTTGGCATCTCCTTGAATGGAATGATATAAGCAGGCAAGGAATCAACTGGTCGCTCACTGGCAGAGTGTCGACCAGGTGTGACTGAACATAAGCATTTCTGTGTAAAATAGATTCGCCCATGAAAGCAGCCTGGCCAAAACACTCTCCTTTTCGGTTGCTGGGGGATCAAACTACCTCGTACGAGTCTAGTAAGCCCGCCAATTACTTTTCTTCCCCTGTCTCCATTGACTTTAGCAGGCTCAGTACTTTTGCAAGAGAGTTTACTGCCTCACCCTTACCTGGCTGAGTCATTTCAACAGGTTTTTCACAATGTAGAGCGGCGGCGGTGGTGTAAATATTGGTATATCTCCGGAAGAGTACTTGCTCACTGTAAGCTGCAAAAGCAAATGGCCATGAACCACTAATCTCCCGAGGTTGTCGCTTTTCTTCGGCCTCTGTATTCATATGCAAGGGCGTTTAGGAGTGGCTGCCACTGCCAATAGCCGCGCCTACTTTCTATACCGATCTGGCTGCCGAGTGATCTGAACAGGTTGTGGGCTGTGTCGTGTGACAACAGGTGCTCTTTGCTTTGTGGTCGAAGGCCGGACCGCAATGGATTCCAGGGTCGGGCTGGCTCTCCTAGAACATTGCATTTTGGTTTTTCCAGCTGCTTTCAGAGTACTTTTAGCCGAGCCTCAAATTCCTGTAAACACTCGACCTTTTGTAGCTAGAGCTCTGTGTTTTGTTAGTTTCAACTCATCTCTCAACCCTACTTAAGTTTCTTTCTTTTAGCCCGGGGCCCTTTTCATATTCACGCTTCTACGAGGTTCCACAGCAGCTGGCACTCTTCCTACCTCTTCTGGGCAGATGTGGAAAGGTTTCAGCCAGCTTTTATTTTGCATAAACATCTGCTCCTGGCGCTCTATCAAGCAAGTTTAGTTGGGTTTACCTTAATAACCAGGTACAGCCCCATAAACTTTGCTTGAAGTTATGGGTTATTCCCACTCTTTCATTTTTAGTCTCCTGGTGCGTATTGTAGAGGTTACTCCCAGTTTCCCTGACAGATGGTCATCTGTTGTTCTCTGATAGCTGCATGCGCCCCTTCCAGCTTATTCAGCATTTCCACCATGCATTCGTGTGAGCCATGAGAGTATTAAGGGTGTTAAGGTGTCAGCTATTAAAGGTGTTTTGTTTATTCCTTGTGTATCTTTTAGAGTTCACAATAAGGACTTACGTATTTGTGAATTTTGAGTTATCATTTTTATACATTGCATGTGACTACACTCTGATTACATTTTTGATGACCCATGAGCCAATCCATTATCAGAAGTCAGGAGATTGGTTGTTATAGCTTATAATCAACCAGCTATTTGTAAAGATTCAGCAGTGTTTTTAATACAGCATCAACACAAATACACTTGCCCACCGTCAACAGGCTCTTTCGACTTGGTTATTACGCACTGTTGTGTATAGCAATCAAGGTAAAGGTGTGAGAGGTATGTGTGATTTTGAGCCATAATTCTGTTGCTTATCGTGTACTTTGTGCAAATTAAGAGTTGAAATACAGCAAAGGGTTTTATAGCTCACTCATTGCTCACTCAGAGTAGCATAGAATTAATCTATATATATATATATATATATATATATATATATGTTAACTAAAAGCAAGTGCAAAAGCATATAAAAAGAGAACTCTACACTAAAAACCTAAAAGATTGTTAGTGGAGTATGAAATATTTGAAAAATTATTGCGAAAAAAGTAAACTTTTAGTATTTGCGTTACAAATCTGTTTCGTGCGAAGCACTCCTCAGACGCAATTGTACTAAAATGAAAAGCTTTACCGAATGTGCCAAAATATCAGAAATGGGCTCGCTGTGTTAATAATGTAATTTAGTGCTAAGTGTAACCGAGAAGATAACTCCTAGCATGTCTGCAATTAGAAGTCAATTCATTTCTTTTATTTAATGTGCCTAAGTGTGGTTTGCATATTATGAAGTATTTTTCAAGTAAACATAATTTGCATCGTTTTGTCTTGTTTGTATATGGTTGTGCTTGAGCTAATATTTTCCATGTTATGTTGTATGTTGAGTTGTTTTCTTTCAACTTCCAAATGTGTTTGCTCAATTCTGTGTGGTGTTGTTTGTTTTTGTGATTAAACGAGGCTTTATGGTTGCTGTATCTAGTTTTGAATTCGGTTGAGCAAAGTCCTATGTAGGTCGCTACGTGGTTGTTTGTATTGGTGCTGACTGTTGCTTGATATATCACATTTTTGGCTCTGCATTTTCCTTCCAAAGGGCAGTTGTTCTTTTGTCTGCAATTGCAACTTTTTTCATTGTCTTCTTTTTGTAGTGTACTGGTTTTATTAAGGGTTTTGTTGCTCTCATCAATGATTGTTTTCATGTTTGGCATTACTGAGTAGCTCAGTTTTAAGGTTTGTCTATTAAATATTGCTTGGAGTGGGTGTTTCTTTGGAAAACATGTTGTAACTATGTTGAAGAATTTTTGTCCAATATTGGTTGCAACATTGGCGCTGAATGGTGGGTTGTACCATGTAATTTTTCTTTGTCTGTTACGTTTTTTAGGTTTATTCATGTTGGTTTCATATTGTAGTTTGTTGTTGTATCCACTCTTGTGGAGTGCTTCTTGGTATGGTTGCACTGTGCTGTTAAATTGTTGTTCATCTGATGAAAGTGCGTTTAATCGTTTGTTTATGTTGTCTGGTAAGTTTTTCAATATGGAAGGTGGATGGTTGCTTTGTTTGTGCACATATAGTATTGTGTTGCCGGATTTTTGGAAAGGCTTGAAGCTGCCATCTTGTAGATTTAAAGTTACATCAAGAAAATTCACTGATCGTTTGTTCGCCTCAATAGTAATTTTCAAGTTGTTCTTATTAAATATGTTGCATATTAGTTTCTTTGTTCTCTCTATAGCTTGGGGTGTACCCTTGCAAACCGCAAGTCCGTCGTCTCTGTATAGTCCAATGCTGCAAGTCAATTCTTTGGGTATTTGGGTCAGTAAGTAAGTCCCTACTAATTCACAAGTCTCCGCTCCGTCGTAGCTACCCATAGTCACGTCAAACAATTTATTAGAGTTCTTCTTTGACCAGGCCGTGTCGTTGTGGAATACAAGCGATCTTTTTGCATGTAGTATGATTGCCTTTTCGTCTTCTGTGATATTTGTTATGTTGCTTGCAAAATCTAATGCTTTTTTTAATAGTGTCTCTGTTATTGAAGGGTAAAATTCACAAACGTCAAAAGTAATAAATGCTTGCTGTTGCTTTTCCTTTATTTCTCTAAACCAATTCAGTACATCACCCGTACTTCGCCATAATTTTACACTAGTTTCTCTTGTCACTTTTTTGTTGATACCTGTGAGCAGAGTTTTGCTTATTTTTCCTATTTCAGATTTTGTTGGATTGATTAGTCTACACGTGGGGTGGTTTGTGAAGTTATCTTTGTGGTCTTTTAACGTTATGAATGGTTGCTTCTCTGCTATTGTCTCAATTCTTTTCTCAAGTCCTAATTTGTGCGCTATTTCTTTGTCTTTTAATGTAATTTGATTTACTGCTGTCTTGTCAGCTTTTTTGTAGGTTTTAGTCACATTATTTTGCAACATTTTGCTGTATTCATCATTTTCAAGTCTGTAAAAGTTGGTTGTTTTGTCAGCTTTGACAAGTATTTTATTGTTTGCTTGTATTGCCTTAGTGTCTTGAAGTAGTTTTCGTTGAAGTTCATTGTTGTATGGCTTGAATTTGATGTTTTGTATCATTTCTGTTATCTTACTTTCAAAATCTGACATTTCTTTTATAAAAGGTGGCAGTTGCTTTGTTTTGAATCCATAGGTTTCTTTTTGTTCTGATTGCTGATTTGGGTTTAAGTAAAAATGTGCTTTCCATCTCATTCGGTGAGTTAACTTCTCGGTCATTTCTATTAATCTTTGTAGGTAATTTGATTTTTTTGGCATTGGTATGTTTTTCATAGAGTAACCAAAATTTACCTTTTCCATTTTTAGCTTTTGGAAGAGTGCTCAACACCGTAGTAATTCTCAACAAAACAAAATTGGAAATCAAAAATATCTTGCCGATGTGAAAAACGTCAGTGGAGTAAATCTATGTTAACTAAAAGCAAGTGCAAAAGCATATAAAAAGAGAACTCTACACTAAAAACCTAAAAGATTGTTAGTGGAGTATGAAATATTTGAAAAATTATTGCGAAAAAAGTAAACTTTTAGTATTTGCGTTACAAATCTGTTTCGTGCGAAGCACTCCTCAGACGCAATTGTACTAAAATGAAAAGCTTTACCGAATGTGCCAAAATATCAGAAATGGGCTCGCTGTGTTAATAATGTAATTTAGTGCTAAGTGTAACCGAGAAGATAACTCCTAGCATGTCTGCAATTAGAAGTCTGCAATTAGAAGTCTGCAATTAGAATTGACGTGACTATGGGTAGCTACGACGGAGCGGAGACTTGTGAATTAGTAGGGACTTACTTACTGACCCAAATACCCAAAGAATTGACTTGCAGCATTGGACTATACAGAGACGACGGACTTGCGGTTTGCAAGGGTACACCCCAAGCTATAGAGAGAACAAAGAAACTAATATGCAACATATTTAATAAGAACAACTTGAAAATTACTATTGAGGCGAACAAACGATCAGTGAATTTTCTTGATGTAACTTTAAATCTACAAGATGGCAGCTTCAAGCCTTTCCAAAAATCCGGCAACACAATACTATATGTGCACAAACAAAGCAACCATCCACCTTCCATATTGAAAAACTTACCAGACAACATAAACAAACGATTAAACGCACTTTCATCAGATGAACAACAATTTAACAGCACAGTGCAACCATACCAAGAAGCACTCCACAAGAGTGGATACAACAACAAACTACAATATGAAACCAACATGAATAAACCTAAAAAACGTAACAGACAAAGAAAAATTACATGGTACAACCCACCATTCAGCGCCAATGTTGCAACCAATATTGGACAAAAATTCTTCAACATAGTTACAACATGTTTTCCAAAGAAACACCCACTCCAAGCAATATTTAATAGACAAACCTTAAAACTGAGCTACTCAGTAATGCCAAACATGAAAACAATCATTGATGAGAGCAACAAAACCCTTAATAAAACCAGTACACTACAAAAAGAAGACAATGAAAAAAGTTGCAATTGCAGACAAAAGAACAACTGCCCTTTGGAAGGAAAATGCAGAGCCAAAAATGTGATATATCAAGCAACAGTCAGCACCAATACAAACAACCACGTAGCGACCTACATAGGACTTTGCTCAACCGAATTCAAAACTAGATACAGCAACCATAAAGCCTCGTTTAATCACAAAAACAAACAACACCACACAGAATTGAGCAAACACATTTGGAAGTTGAAAGAAAACAACTCAACATACAACATAACATGGAAAATATTAGCTCAAGCACAACCATATACAAACAAGACAAAACGATGCAAATTATGTTTACTTGAAAAATACTTCATAATATGCAAACCACACTTAGGCACATTAAATAAAAGAAATGAATTGACTTCTAATTGCAGACATGCTAGGAGTTATCTTCTCGGTTACACTTAGCACTAAATTACATTATTAACACAGCGAGCCCATTTCTGATATTTTGGCACATTCGGTAAAGCTTTTCATTTTAGTACAATTGCGTCTGAGGAGTGCTTCGCACGAAACAGATTTGTAACGCAAATACTAAAAGTTTACTTTTTTCGCAATAATTTTTCAAATATATATATATATATATATATATATATATATATATATATATATATATATATATATATATATATATATATATATATATATATATATATATATATAGTATATATCTATATATATAAAAAAATTGTTTCCTCACCCCGGATACCCCGAATGGGTGGTAAATTTTGCTCTAACTCGGATCTCCTACCAGATACCTGGGAGTTTGAGCACTCGCCTCAAGATCTTAGCTGTTCCCAATAGCGCACTTTTCTGCAACTCACCTGAGTTGATTGCTGTTGGTATTTGGGCAAGCCACATTTTATGCGCCGGGGTTATTGCGCCCAGTGCCCCAATGACTACTGGGATTACAGTTGTTCTTACATTCCAGCATTTTTCAATTTCTTCTCCAAGAGGGAGATATTTTTCTACCTTTTCTTTTTCTTTGCTGGCTATATTGTAGTCATTGGGTACTGCTATATCTATTATAGTAGCCCTCTGGTTCTCCTTGTCTACCACCACTATATCTGGTTGGTTTGCTAGGACATGCTTGTCAGTTTGGATGTAGAAGTCCCAGAGGATCTTAGCGCGGTCATTTTCATTCACCTTACCAGGAGCTTCCCACCAGTGTTGTGGTTTATTAAGGCCATACTCATCACATAGACTTCTATACACAATACCTGCGACATGATTATGCCGCTCAGTGTATGCGTTCCCTGCTAGCTGCCTGCATCCACTGATGATGTGTTGGATGGTCTCAGGTGCATCTTTGCACAGTTTGCATCTAGGATCGTCTCTAGTGCGATAGATTTTTGTTTGGAGTTGCCTTGTTGGGAGCACTTGCTCCTGGGCTGCCATGATTAGCGACTCTGTATTGGCCGTTAGGTTTCCTTTGTTCAGCCACATATATGTCTGGTGAAGATTGCCAACGTTAGATATTTGTTGGTGGTAAGCACCATGAAGACGTTTCGTGTGCCAGTCAATTTCCTCATCATCAGGGCGTAGGTCCGTTGTAAGAGCAGCCGATTGAAATTCAGCTAGCAACTTATCTGAGATGGCAATGGAGGCTGCATATGCTTTGATGCTTTGCTCCTCCTCTTTCACTGTCTGCTGTACACTTTTGAGTCCCCTACCGCCATCTTTCCTATCAAGATACAATCTAGTAGTATCAGATTTTGGGTGGAATGCTCCATGCATGGTCAGCAGTTTACGAGTTGCTATATCTGTTTCTTTGATGGCTTCTTCAGTCCACTTTATTATGCCTGCTGGATATCTTATTACTGGCAGTGCGTAGGTATTTATTGCCATGACTTGGTTCTTGGCATTGAGCTGGCTCCGTAAGACCTGCCAAAGGCGTTTCTTGTATTCGGTAATGGCTTTGTGACGTACCTCGGTTTCGTGGTTGATGTTGCTTTGCATAATCCCCAAGTACTTGTACCCTTCTTCTATATCTTTGATGGTACCATTTGGCATTCTTAGGCCATCTGTGAGCATAGAATGGCCTTTCTCAAGAATTAGCCTTCCACATTTCTCAATACCGAAGGTCATTCCGATGTCCTTGCTGTATACCTGAGTGAGGTGTATTAGCGAATCAATGTCCCTTTCTTTGTTAGCGTACAGCTTGATGTCATCCATGTAGAAGAGGTGGTTTATCTTGGTGCCACTCTTAAACTGGTACCCATATTGAGTCTCCTCCAGCATATTGCTTAGAAGGTTTAGGCATATGCAGAAGAGCAGCGGTGATAAGGGGTCACCTTGATAGATGCCTCGCTTAATTTGTACATTCGCCAGCTTTTTGCCATTAGCCTCCAGTTCCGTCTTCCATTTGGTCATTGACATCTTGATGAATGCCACAAGAGCAGGGTGAACATTGTACATACTGAGGCACTCAAGTATCCAACTATGGGGAATTGAGTCATAGGCCTTTTTGTAGTCAATCCAAGCCATGGCAAGATTGGTTTGCCTTCTCCTGCTGTCTTGACAGACCGTCCGATCCACCAGTAACTGATGTTTAGCTCCTCGGGTGTTGCGCCCAATTCCTTTCTGAGCACTGGTCATATAGTGACTCATGTGCTCTTCCAGTTTGTCTGCAACTATTCCTGAGAGCAGTTTCCAAGTGGTGGGCAAGCACGTTATTGGTCGATAGTTTTTGGGAATCGGCCCCTGCTTTGGATCTTTTATCAGAAGTACAGTTCGGCCTTTGGTCAGCCATTCTGGATGGTCACCTTGTTCTATTAGGCATTCCATCTGCTTAGCCATTCTAGTGTGAAGTGATGTCAATTTCTTCAACCAGAAGGCTTGAATCATGTCATGGCCAGGTGCTGCCCAGTTCTTCATATGCTGCACTCTGCACTTGATGTCCTCTTCGCTGATGGTGAGTCCTTGCTGAGCCACAGTGTGTTGATGGTTCTCTGTAAGCCTCTTCAGCCAATTTGCAGTGGTGGTGTTATGAGTAGTCTCTTTCTCCCAGATGTCCTTCCAGAACTTTGAAGTGCTAGATCGGGAAGGCTCAGACATTGGCCTCTGCAGTTCACCTTTGAACAGGGAATACACTCTAGATGGATTATTGATGAACAGTTTGTTCATTCTCTTGTTATCCCGCTCTTTGGTGCACCGCTTCAGTCATGCCGAGAGTGCTACTAGCTGCTGTTTGGCAGAGTCTAGAGCTTCTATTGTGGCTTCCCTTTTTGGACGCTCCAAACTGTGGTTAGATCTCTCAATGAGCCTACTAATTTTCTTGCGCAAGTCCTTGATCTTATTTTGTAGCCTCAGCTGCCAGGATGGAATGGCTTGAAGCCTTGTTGGCATTGGCTTAATGTCCATCTCCTCCAAGATGACGGTTGCTGTACTGTAGATTAAGGCATTAGTCTCACTGATTGATCCAGTTGAGATCGACTCCAATGCCATGTTAATGTCTTCTAACAGCTTCTTAGGTATGGCCTTGCTAACTTTTCGTAGTGGTACCCTGCTTCCATAATCATTAGCAGCTGACATCTTGTTGATGATATTTTCCGCAAGCTCTCTCACCCTTGGGTCAAGGACCAAGTGCATGTCTTCTTCAACCCGTGAGTCAACACATGATCGTGTATGCGTGACAGTGTGTGTTGATATGCACTCCTCGTTGGTTGAGGTTACGTGGGTGAACTGTTCCCTAATTTCATCTAACTCAAGTTCCGATATGAGGTGCCGCTTGATTATGTTACTCCTCTGAGCTACAAGTTGCTTAGCGGTTAGTGGCAATTCAGGGCGCATGTTTATCCACAGTTGCCGCATCCTTCCCATATAGCCCTACTTTTGAGGTTCACTCATAAAGTAGCACTGCATGAGGTCCATGTTATCAGTCCGAGTCCATTTCATCCGTTTTGAACCAGTAGCCCATTTTTCACTGCCTGTTCCTGGTTCAGCTACAGGCAGCGCGGAACTTGTTTGACCGGGCAACGTCCGAGCCGGCATGGCTTTGGTTATTGCACTCACCATAGAGGTTGTAGACGTTATACAAGCAAGGGTCTTGTCCAAGGACCACCAGAAAAGTGCAGTTGTTGGGGTTTGAACCGAGGACCTAATGATCACGGTCCCGATACCTTACCAACTGCGCTATCTGTCCTGTATATATATTATGTATATATATACATAATATATACACGCAAATATTGAGATATATATATATATCTCAATATTTGCGTGTTTAGTTTGGTTTGTCCGGCTACAGACAGTAAAATCTTGGAATTAAAGCTAACATCTTGCTAGATTTGACTTCAAAACCTCTCATTCACCAGGCAAGTATCTTTTCAATTAAGCTACGTGAGATTGATGGATTCATTGAGCAATGTGAATGATTATCTGAGTTAAAATATGCATAGCATTACTTTATGGCACAACATCACTAAAGCTTGTTCTCACGGCTCTTATTAGTAAATTTAAATTACTAGCTTGCTCAAATTAGCTATTGGCAATGTGCCAGACTAATAACAAGTTGCAAGCAGCTACAAACATTACCTGTCACTGTTTATAAGCAGATTTATAATACCTGTACCACACAGGGCATTCTGCTAGTAGTAACTAAAGCGGCATTTACCCAATTTATAGAAACATTCACTTATAAACAAAATAATGCTATAAAGTTCTCAGCTAACCTGTCTACTGCTTCAGGGTTTTCATACTCATATTCAGGGCCAGTCAGCTCGTAAATTCCTGATAAACTGCTGACAATAGAATAGCTTCCATCATTGTCATCAGCAAGGGAGTAACCTTCTCCTAAATAGTGAAAACTTGTTTTTTAGATTACGTCAACTGGAAACTGCCAACTGTCAACTAACAAGGTTCTAATAAATTGGAAGAGACATTTTTAGTTAGTAGTTACTAAAATGGTGAAAAGTTCATTGCTGTTCAAATGTAAGTATGAATACAGTATACAATGTCTAATATAAAGCCATCAACATTCATCCTATTGTATTAGAATAAAACTCAAAATTGCAAAAAAGACTGCTTAAAGCAACATAATTTTAATGATGTATTAAAAAGGCTGTTAGGGTCCTGATCAATCAGCCTATTGTATACAGAACTGAACGCATGCACATCACATTGAGTTAGCCTCAAACACTCAAAAAGCTTACCATTAGTAGCATCATTTTGATGGCTTTCAGTTGTAGAGGTTGGGGAGCCATTCACTTGCCCCTTACTGTTTGAGTTTCTGAAAAAGTGTTACAATGATAACTTTTGTAAAAAAAATTTTGATTGAATGAACTGTTAGCTCTGCAATTAAACAGCAAATTTTCCTATTTACGAGCATCAATCAGCTTCTTGAAAATATTACTTACTAGCATCTCTCTAAGAGTAAACATCTCAGCAAGAGTATTGTAATACTCAGTTATACATCAACAACAACTTACATGTACGTTAATTTTTACCTATTTTTGTTCTTGTGGATGAGCAAGAGAGCTACAACAATAACAGAAATGAAGAAAAGGGCACCAACACTTGTTCCTATGTGAACCGAAATCATGTCTTTCATTGAACTATTTGCTGCTGTTGTTGACTCTGGTTGAATCGTTTGCTCGGTAGCGTTAGTTGCTTTTGCTGTATCATAGTCTTTTGTAGTTGGTGTTTGAGCTACAAATATTGTAATAATCAGGATGCTAGAATTATTCAGCTGCGCTTCAACCCAATCCTTGCTCAAAGATCTAATCCAGCATACATGTAGATAGAAACACAGATAGATAGATAGAGAGACAGATAGGCAGACAAACAGGTAGATAGATCAATAAATAGATAAATAGACAGACAAACAGACAGTCAGGAAGACAGACAGATATATAGACAGTCTGATAGACAGATAGGCAGACAGACAGATAGACAGACAAACAGGTAGATAGATCAATAAATAGATAGCTAGGTAGACAGACAAACAGACAGTCAGGAAATCAGACATAGATTCAGACTTATCAGACATTCAGACAGTCAGTCCGTCAGACAGTCAGTCAGCCAGTTAGTCAGACAGTCAGTCAGTCAGTCAGGCGGTCAGTCAGTCAGACAGTTAGTCAGGCAGTCAGACGAACAAACGGTCAGACGGTCAGATGGTCAGGCCGTCAGACGGTCAGGCGGTTAGACGGTCAGACGGGGTCAGACGGTGAGACGGTCAGATGGTGAGATTGTCAAACAGTCAGTCGGACAGTCGGACACTCAAACATATAGACAGTCAGACAGATAGCCAGATACTCAACCAGTCAGTCACACAGTCAGATTGTCAGACAGTCGGACAATCAAACAGTCAGATTGTCAGACGGTCAGTTGGTCAGACAGTCAGACACTCAGACAGTCAGTCAGACAGTCAGATTGTCAGACAGTCAGACAGTCAGACAGTCAGGCAGTCAAACAAACAGTCAGACAGTCAGACAGTCAGACAGTCAGACGGTCAGACAGTCATACAAACAAACAGTCAGACAGTCAGACCCGGAGACAGTCAGTCACATAGTCAGATTGTCAGACGGTCAGACAAGTAGGCAGTCTGACAGATGGTCAGTCACACAGTCAGATTGTCTGACAGTCAGACAGTCAAACAGTCACACAGTCAGACTGTCAGACAGTCTGACTTTCTGACTGACTGTCTGTCAGACTGTCTGACAGTCTGACAATTTGGCTGCCTGATTGACTGTCTGACTTTCTGACTGTCTGTCTGGTTGTCTGACTGTCTGACAGTCAGACGGTCAGACAGGCAGACAGTCCGGCAGACAGTCAGTCACACAGTCAGATTGTCTGACTGTCTGACAGTCAGACAGTCAACAGTCAGACAGTCAAACAGTCTCTCAGTCAGACCATCAGTCAGACAGACAGTCAGACGGACAGTCAGACATTCAGACAGCCAGACAGCCAAACTGTCAGACTGTCAGACTGTCAGACTGTCAGACTGTCAGACAGACAGACAGAGAGACAGACAAACAAACAGGTAGATAGATTTATAAATAGATAGACAGACATACAGACAGATAGATATATAGACATACATAAACTTTATTATTACTGGCCATTGTCGTTTAAATAAATCTAGACTATAAAACAAACTAAAAGTAAAATAAAATAAGAATAGTAGAGTAAATTATGGGTATTGATGGAAAAAGCTCCTTTTGCATAAGGCTGTCCTATAATACTGGCAAGGTGTTAGTGTTTGTTATAGGGTGTATGGTTTTTCTGTAGAAGTAGAATGTAATGGATGGTCAGGCATATTGGAGATGCAAAGTGAGTGTTTTAGACAGGAAATATCTAATAACATTAATCAGCATTAAGGACAAAATGAGGAACCAATTGGCGTCTATAGCCTGGTTCCCATATCGAATGCGAGACCTCGGCGCTAATCTCATGCAGCAAAGCACTTGCCGCGCTAGGCTCGGCAGCTTCCGTTCACATATGGCTGCATCGCAAATAATCGCATAAAAGTGTTTTCTCGCCATACCGTTTTGAAAATGCTGACCTTCTTCTGTTCAGTGTATTTTGGGAAGGTTTTGCCTGTGGCTCTTTGCAAAAGTTGAACACCACTGAGCTCTTGCGTTGACCATCGGCAATAACCAGCGGTATTCAGCGTATAGGTTTACATTACACTGCTGATAGCCCTGCGGTGCTGTCGCCAGTGCTTGCGTATTATATTGGAACCAGGCTATCTGATGAAGAGCTCCTTACGGATGCAGTGTAGGTAGTTTGACTTCCAGTTTAAATTGCTGCAGTCTATAACCAGAGCCATTGACTGCTCAGGATTCCAGAAGCCTGTTAAACATTCTACTCTGTATATATTAGGACTCCTACGCTCTGCTGGTTTTGAGTGAGCTATAGCTGGAGGGCACGCATCAGGCTCTAGTTTCTCTAAAATTATTATATTAATTTTTTACTAAATGAGATAAGGTGTAAAGCATTTCACAATCTGAATATTAAAATGGAATGGCACTGGTAAAATTAGCTATCGAATGTTTCTGACAAAAATACCGTTTTTGTGGTCTGTTTTGGTTAAGAGTCTGTAAAAACTTGGTCAGCATGTTCAAAGTTAGCATGCCTATATTAAAGACTTTTAAATCAAAAAATTAGTGAATTATGTAATATTTGATATTTCTGTTTTTTCAAGCAAATCCCTTAAAGGATTTCACATTACTATTGACTCACAAGTTCCATCAACTACTAACGTGTACTAGTTTTATAAGAATTCATTAATGTAGTTTTTAAAAACAATTTTTCAGTATAAATAAGTCATTATTATGCCTTTCTATAGTCTTTAAATGCTTTTCAAAATGTTTTGATTTTTTTTGCATTAAAATTTACTTACTAATGCATGCCACAATAGATGCTCTCCAGTCACCAGAACAATCAATGGTTTGGTCTGTTGTGTTCATATCCGTCCAATATCCTTCCTGGCATTTGATACTGTACAAATAACTCTGACTTGTCTCCTCTGCTGGGTGAGCATAAGCCAGCTTTGGCGGACAGTCGTCATACAGAACTGCATAAACAAAGACAACTCTATTAAAACTAAAGTATTAGCTCTATGTACGTATTTGCTAGCACAATGATAAAGCTTCAATTTTGTTCAAAAGCCGTTCCAAATAGTAGTTCAAGAGAGTTGTGGCCTTTATCTTTGCAATACATCACCATTTTTCTTCTTGATTTTTAGACCTCGTGCAGCATCAGTTACCTTTTAATTATTAAATAGGCTGAGCATTATATAGGTAAAACTTTTAGTTTTAAGTTATAAAACTGCAAAAAACTCACTGAATTAAAAGAGAAAACAATTCATACCAGAAAATACAAATAATTCGTTAATTTGGAAACAACTGAGAAAAATTACTTGGTTGAGTTTCACATGCCCTTTTGAGATTGCTGCAAAGAAAGATGTTCTTAATATATCATTTTGTCATTTTTTAAATGATAATGTGGAGGATGGGACTATACTAAACCATATTTTTGTGCTTGAGACCACATTATGCCTAGTCACTTATGTATATTTCTTAACCGGTTATATAATACCCTGGTTAAACTGTTATATAATACTACATTTTTGGGCCTGCTTCACAGGCCTGCTAGCACACCATTATGCCTATTGTCTGAGCCTGCCTCACAGGCCTGATGTGAAACAGTGAATGTTATATAATTGTGGGCGGAGCAAATAGTATAAAAGGAGAAGGCATAAGCCAACTCTTTGGGATTCTGCTAACGGATTTTATACTGTCAAGACGAAGTTATACATGTACTGATATACGCTAAATACACTATACTTATTCTTATAAACTGCCTACGTTTGATGCCTGCCTGGTTGGCATAAGGAGGATCCTTCCGCCAGAACTGCTCTGGCTTCGAAACACGAACTGCTTTGGGGAGACACCTAAGGAAGGCTAGGGGTGGGCTGCGTTACGATCGGACCTGATCAGAAATGCGATAGCATTGGAGATCAGGCCCTCCAGTAAGCTAGCCGGGACCTGAATTAGCCAAGATAGGGTCTCGGAGAGCAGGCCGTGTTAGCCTTCCAAGTGAGCCTGAACTGAGGAAACCCAGCCGCGGCCTGATCCGACCACTAGGTGTGTCCGGCAGGCCGACGAGGGGAAGGCCCAGTGTTCAGACTGCACTGCCTTGCTAGGAAAAGTAAAGCTGGCTCAGCTACCGGGGCCAGACCTTTACACTGGTGGCAGCAGTGGGATTAAATCAATCCACAAAAGATAACTAGCAAGGCACGATCATGGAAAGACGCACTCGTAGCGCGGAACGACCGGGAGTCCCCCAAAGGGAAGGACTATAGGGTCTAGAGCGATTAACGAATGTGCTAGAGAGGATGCTTGTGAACCAAGAGGCACAAAGGAATCCGGCGCCACCGGTACCCAGAGAGACATTCAAGGATGTGGCTGTCGCCAATGACTGGGGAGCCAGATCCACCCTATTACACATTCGAAGAAGGCTGAAAGAACAGGCCAAGGAATGTGGGCATAGACATACACTACAGGCGGTGTTCAACACCCTCCGGGCAAGGTTCGGCATGACCCCCAAGGAGGCAAGGTCGGAACTGCAGGGCCTGAGGAAGGAAACCCACACTACGTTATTCAAGCATGCTGCTCGTATAGAAAGACTTACGAGCATTGCGTTCGAGGAGTTGTCCAATCGAATGAGGGAGGAGATGGCGGTGGATACCTTCTGCGGGTCCTTGGGTAACATATACCTACAAAGACACCTTTTGGCAGTACCCACCCCCACCCTGGAGGCCGCCGTGAGAGCAGGGAATGAGTACCTACAGATACGGCCCGAGATGACCATTCAACAGAACCATCCAGCGAGATCCGGGGTAAGGGCAGTCAAGCCGGACGAGCTCGAGCAGGCCATGGAGGAGCAGGCGGAGGTAGAGCAGGCCGTAGTAGTCCGTGCTGCCCCTGACTCATTGGGTCTACTCCTGACCACGATGAAGGATCTAAAAAAGGAAATGGCCGATCTGAAGAGACAAGTCGGTCACTCACAAGGTCCCCCACAGCAAGTGACTTGGGAAAAAGGAGTAATGAGATGCTGGAGGTGTGATGAGGCAGGTCACTGTAGGAAGAACTGCCCCAAGAACCAACCCAGTAGCCGCACCACCCAGGGACAGAACCAGGGAAACGCCTACCGCCCGCAGCAGTAGGGCAACCTGCTGGCTGCAATAGGGCGCCAAGAACCAATTATTACAAAAGGGTGAGAGGGGCAGGCCAAAGGAAGGCGGAGGTGGACCCGGAAGGCTGGTTCTACCCCGCGAATTCGGTAGCGATCACGCAGAGGCCTCCGATAAGGATGGTTGCCACCTACAACCACTACCAGAGCTTAGAATGCCTAGACGAAGACGAAGAGGACATGGAGATGGATCCTCGAGTATCGCCGCAGGAGGCTCGACAGGCCCAGAGACGGTATGTCCGCCAAACCCAAAGGCAAACTAGACAAAAAGCAACATCAGGAAATGTCGGTAGTCTAGAGGAAGGTACAATCGGGAAAAACTACTCCAAGAGATCTGGACCGCGAGGGTCGGGACCGAGAGCCGATCCAGCACCAGCTGGAGCTCTCGAGAGACCTAAACGCAGATCGGGAAAGAAGGAAGAGTTAATCTCGAGCGAACGCTTCCAGGAACCAGGACGACCTAGGTCGGGGGAAAAAGGCCCAGCCAGTGTTGATCCTTCCCAGAGATTTGGACAGGGTAGATTGGGAGCGAGAGCCAGTTCATCCGGAGCTGAGCTTCTCCAGAGATCTATACCCTCCAGATCGGGAGTGGAAGAAGAACCAGCTATGGTGGAGCGATTCCAGAGACCAGGAGGTCGCAGATCCAGGTACGGGCGGGGCTGGGATTGAGCCTACTGCCCCCCAGGATCAGGAGTAGAGGAAGGACGGGAGTCGAACCAAGTCGACCCGTTCCGGGGTGGAGACCCAGGCCAACGCCTGAGCCCGGTGTCGGGTCCAACAGGCCGGTACGGGGAGAGCGCAATGCCAGCTGCTCCCGAGGAAAGCCTGGCGGACCAGCTCGATGAGAGTCCACCACCGGACAGGCCTCGACGTCTGCCATGAAAAATATATTCCAAAGGGGCGCCTAACGACACCTGCGAAAGGAATGAGTTACCAAGAATCGGAGCCTTGGAAAAGCCCCACAAATCTAGCTACTTCTTGCCCGGAAAAATGGAGAGACAGGACCTGCTCTTTCTCATAGATACCGGCTGCAATACGAACCTGTTGTCAAAGAAGGTGTTCGACCAAATGCCAGCCCGGATTAGAGATCAACTGGAGGAAAATGACCGATACGGTCTGATGGCAGACGGGAGTAAGCTCCAATTCTACGGACTAATCCGACTAACCGGGAGAGTCCGCGATGTACCGATCGAGGAGAACTTCATTGTGAGCCAAATCAGCGAGGACGCCATCCTGGGGATGCCCTTCCTGATCTCACACCAATGTCACATGGACTTCGACCAACCCGTCATCTCCATCGGGGACAGAAGACTCTCCTGTACCGATAGATACGGCAGACTGATGCTGTCGAAGGTACACACCTGGAAGAAGGTCACCATTCCACCATTGTCTGAAGTAACAGTGGCGGGAAGGATATCAGCCCGAAATTACGTACCCGTAGGCATAATAGAGGGAGCCGACCCGCACCTTCCGGTGGCACGTAGCCTGAATCAACCCGGAGACCAGGGCGACGTGGCCGTGCAATGCCTAAACCCGGGTAACCACCCCATCGAATTGGCGGCTGGACAAGTGATAGGCTTGTACACTGCCATTGGGGCAGAAGATGTGCGGGCCGAACCCTGGACAGAACCAAAAGACTTCAACACCGAAGTAACTGGAGTAGGGTGTACAGCTGTATACACTGGGGAAGCAGTGCCCGAACATCTAGTCGAGCTCTACGATCAGGCCGTCCGGGGTTGCTCGCACGACCAAGAAAAGCGGAAGTTGGCCGCCCTGCTGGCTAAATACCAGAAAGTCTTCAGTAAGTACGAGGGCGATGTGGGGCAGACCGATCTGGTAAAACACAGTATACCGCTGATAGAAGGAGCCAGGCCCATTAGACAACCTCCCCATAGGTTGGGGCCCCTCAAAGAGGCAGAGGCAGACAGACAGATGACCGACCTATTGGAAAAGGGCCTGATCGAACCTGCCAATGGGGCCTGGAGCTCACCAGTGGTGATGGTTCGGAAGAAGGACGGCGGGTGGCGGTTCTGCGTGGACTACCGGCAACTAAATGCCATCACACAACAGGACGCCTATCCAATCCCAAGAATCGATGAGAGCCTGGACGCCCTGGCGGGAAGTCGATTCTTTAGCACACTAGACCTGACCAGCGGATACTGGCAAGTGCCAATAGACCAGGAAGCCCAGGAAAGATCTGCTTTCACCACCCGAAGTGGGCTATGGAAGTGGAAAGTGCTGCCGTTCGGACTAACATCGGCTCCCGCCACCTTTCAGAGGTTGATGGAATCTGTGTTGCAAGGACTCCACTGGAAGACTCTCTTGCTTTACCTGGACGACATTATCGTCATCGCCCTGACTTTGAAACACACCTGGCTCGCCTGGAAGAAGTCTTCCGGAGGCTGGCAATGGCCAGGTTGAAGCTAAAGCCCTCGAAGTGTGAACTCCTCCAGGAGAAGGTGAGATATCTCGGACATGTGGTGAGCCTGCAAGGAGTATCCACTGACCCGGAGAAGATCAAGGCGGTGGCAGAATGGCGAGTTCCACAGAATGTGAAACAGTTACAAGCATTTTTAGGAACGACTGGATACTATCGACAGTATCTGAAGGACTATGCCACTATCGCCAAGCCACTCACTGTTCTGACAGGAAAAGGGAAAGCCTGGCAGTGGGGCAACGAGGAGCAAGTGGCATTCGAGACACTCCGACGGGGGTTGGTCACAGCACCGGTCTTGGGGTATCCCAACCCCGGGAACCAGTATATCTTGGATACCGATGCTAGTAACGTGGGAGTGGGGGCGGTGTTGTCTCAGAACCAGAATGGTAGGGAGACAGTAGTAGCGTACTACAGTAAAACGCTCAGCCCCGCAGAACAGAATTACTGTGTCACCCGTAAGGAACTGTTAGCGGTGGTAAAGGCCGTAAAACACTTTCGACCTTATTTATATGGACAACGCTTCCTACTCAGAACGGACCATGCCTCCTTGAGATGGTTGTGCCGACGAAGGGAACCGTCGGCTCAGGTGGCCCGGTGGTTGGAGATCCTGTCGGAGTTCACCTATCAACTGGAACACCGACCCGGGGCCAAACACGGGAACGCCGACGGTTTGAGTCGGCAAGCCTGCCCGGAGGACTGCCGGCAATGCACCCGCATAGAAGAGAGAGACGGAGGTCCAAGTAAGCAGGCTATGATGAAGGAAGACCCTAAAAAGGTGGCCGCAATCAAATTGCCCGGAGAGCGGAACTTCCGTCAGTTGGTACAAAACCAGATGGAAGGGAACCAGGCCGTGGCCCGAATGTACTGGGCTGTAAAAAATGACCAGGAATTGACGGAGGAAGAACTGACATTGGGAAACAATGAGCTCCGAATCTTACACAGAAGGCGAGAAGCCATGCGGCTATCAACCAACGGTGTCCTGGAGATCCGGCTAATAACGAACGACCACTCTCGATGGTGCACCCTATGCCCCCGAGCAGACTGAAACCAGGTCATCTGGGAAACTCATCGGCTGGCCCATGCAGGGGTGCACAAGACAACAAAGAGAGTCCTATTAAATTGGTACTGGCCGGGCCTAAGTGCAGACATACGTCGCCTGATCAAGACGTGTGAGGTCTGCCAGGTAGCCAAGACTGGGGGGAACCACGCCGCCAAGAGCCGGCACCGACTCTACGCCGGCCGACCTTGGCAGAAGTTGGCAGTGGATCTGGTGGGACCGATGCCAGAGACTGAGAAGGGGAACAAGTGGATTCTCGTGATCAGTGATCACTTCTCAAGATGGCAGGACGCCATAGCCATTCCGGATGCAACTGCCCCGGTAGTGGCCACGACCCTGGATGAGAGGGTATTCTGCTACTTCGGCCTGCCAGAGGAGTTGCATTCGGACCAGGGAGCCCAGTTTGAATCTAAACTCATGAGCGAGTTGTGCAGGTTATGGAATGTAACCAAGACACGGACTACCCCATACCACCCTCAAGGAAATGGAATTGTAGAGCGAAACAACCGTAGCCTGGGAGACTTATTGAGGGCCCTACTTCTCCGCCGAGGACCAACAGAATGGGACCTGTTGTTACCCCAAGTCATGAGGGCATTTCGGGCCACACCTCACTCCGCCATCGGAGAAACTGCAAACTTCATGATGATGGGCAGGGAGCTGCGTCTGCCTGACCAGCTATCCAAACCAGTAGCCACGGACAACCAAGCCATCCAGCCCTACGTGTTGGAGTTCGCCGGTCGTCTAGAAGAAACTCACGAGATTCTCCGGGAGCGCCAGATAAAAGTAAGGGTAGAGGATAAGGAAGAGCCGCCCCTGTTTGAAGTGGGAGATCTGGTGTTGTTAGTGAATAAGCGGCGAAGGAGGGGTGAAAACCCCAAACTCCAACCCAAATACGTGGGGCCGTACACGGTCACCAAGCGTCACTCTAATAATACCTATCAAGTAGAACGGCAGGGTCAGGTGTCCGTTCAGAACGAGGAACGCCTGAAGCCCTATGTTGCATGCCCAGAAGCAGATGGTAGGGCCCCGGCCACCAGAGAGCCGGCTCGGCGCCCCAACATGAGAGGAGCTACCGGCAATAGGAGGAGAAGTAGAGAAGAACCGATCGAGTTGTTGCCTACCCTGGAGTTCCACGCGAGGGAACCCGCTTTCCAACCACTCCTGCAGCCTAGGGACAGGGACCCTCTTCTCGCACCCAGTAAGGGGGAAACGTTCCGAAGGCAACTACTGGAAGCCCTGACGGAGGAGGAGCATCCCCTTCCCGTGGATAGCAGTATTGAGGAGGAACCCGTCAATGCGCCAGGACGCACAGACCCCTCGGAGTTAGGACAAGATGACCTGGGAGCCGAGTCCGATCCCATTGCCCCCCTCGATCTTCACAGACCGGGTGGACAGAGAGAGGAAACGACTATAGAACCACAGGCCCCTGCAGAGCCTGAACAGGCAGAACCGACCCCCACCATGAACTCTAGACCGGTTCCGACCGGGGGAGAGACGCAGGTGGAGACGGAGCCCACTGGAACCGACAGACCCGTGGAGTTGAGAAGAGATGGGAGGCCCCGAAGAACTACGAGACCACCCATCCGGTATGGGCAGGCGGTGTGTCACCAGGTCAAACCCGAGAAGAAAGAGGAAGAACAGTGCCGATACTCGAAAGAGATTGGAAACACACAGGAAAACAGAGAAAGGTACAAGATACTGAGAGCAAGAGTGGAGGACATCGAAAAGCTTCTTAAAGGGGGGAGCGTTAGCCTCGACAAAGAAGGGGAATTACAGTACCGAGCGTTGAGGGACTCCATGGAAGAGTTAGAGGCAACATTGACCACCAATAGTCAGAAAACGGGAACAGGAGAAAGGGAACAGATGGAAAACTTCCAACTCTCAGAAGAGGTGAAGAGTAGCCCAGCAGCCAGAGAGAGATACGAGTTGTTAAGGAGCCGTTTGGAGGACATAGATGAGCTGCTGAAAGAAGGAAGCATTGTCTTCGACGAGGAAGGAGAGTTACAATATCGAACGTTGAAAGACTCTATGGAGGAGTTGGAGAGGGCGATGACTGCAGAGATCCAAACTACCAGAACAAGTGAGAAAGGACAAACGGTCTGGAACAAAGGGGCGAAGATCGCAGAGGCCGGAGAAATCTCCGAGAGCGAGAGATTTTCCGGCCAGGGACGATCTGGACCGGTGACTACTGGCGACACAGTTGACCCGGGTCAAGGACGAGGCTCCACCGGAAACTGGCCGCCACTGCGCTCAGTCAACCACAACGCTGCTCCTAGCCAATTTGCATACACGTCATTTCACGACTGCTCTCTGCTTCAGACAGTTCGCAACTACGTTAGCCACATGGACCCGAGAAGTACCCAGTACAAAGATAAAGAATTGCAGCAACTACTCACGGAGCTTGATGGAATACTTGAGGAGACGGAGACAACAGCCACACAGACAGGCATAGATCCAGAGCGCCGTGTCAGCGTATCTTCAACAAATCCAAAGGCCACACCAATGGCATATAAAGAGACCAAACCAATATCACTAGGCATCTATGACTCCACCTCGGGTAAATTGTTGACCCCAGGCTAAACAATTGGGGGGAGTGTGTGGAGGACGGGACTATACTAAACCATATGTTTGTGCTTGAGACCACATTATGCCTAGTCACTTATGTATATTTCTTAACCGGTTATATAATACCCTGGTAAAACTGTTGTATAATACTACATTTTTGGGCCTGCTTCACAGGCCTGCTAGCACACCATTATGCCTATTGTCTGAGCCTGCCTCACAGGCCTGATGTGAAACAGTGAATGTTATATAATTGTGGGCGGAGCAAATAGTATAAAAGGTGAAGGCATAAGCCAACTCTTTGGGATTCTGCTAACGGATTTTATACTGTCAAGACGAAGTTATACATGTACTGATATACGCTAAATACACTATACTTATTCTTATAAACTGCCTACGTTTGATGCCTGCCTGGTTGGCATAAGGAGGATCCTTCCGCCAGAACTGCTCTGGCTTCGAAACACGAACTGCTTTGGAGAGACACCTAAGGAAGGCTAGAGGTGGGCTGCGTTACGATCGGACCTGATCAGAAATGCGATAGCATTGGAGATCAGGCCCTCCAGTAAGCTAGCCGGGACCTGAATTAGCCAAGATAGGGTCTCGGAGAGCAGGCCGTGTTAGCCTTCCAAGTGAGCCTGAACTGAGGAAACCCAGCCGCGGCCTGATCCGACCACTAGGTGTGTCCGGCAGGCCGACGAGGGGAAGGCCCAGTGTTCAGACTGCACTGCCTTGCTAGGAAAAGTAAAGCTGGCTCAGCTACCGGGACCAGACTTTTACAATAATAACAGAAACATTTAGCAAAATGTTTGTAATTTAAAATAAGGCAATCCCACTAAAACAAACAACAATTTCAAACTTAAAGAAACTGTGTCTGGCTCGAGTTAAAGGGCTGAGAGTTGTTAAGTTTGTGTTACCTTACCGTCATATTGCAAAAGGAAGCCGGCAGATGTACCAACTCTCGTTTTGGTAACAAACTCAAATGATATGGCTTCGGCCAGAGGCAGCAGATCGATAGTGATGCCAGTTTTATCACCGCAATACCATGTGCTATCATCTCTCCAATAACCTCGCAATCCAACAATTCTTAAATAGTCTTCACAGAGTTCACCGTCGTAGGTTGACAAATTAAAATAGAGAAAGGTCAGCCGAATAGTATTCAAGCTAGATAGTTTAGCTATACTCAAAGTTTTTCTCTGGTCGTCTCTATAACTATTTAATATATTTTGTCCTTCATTAAAGTTGCTGTGGCTGACAATGTATCCTCCAGTACCGGGTTCTATTTCTTTTTCACTTCCCATAATATATGCCACTGAAAGTATAAGAATACGTTCAGCATGAATTGTAGAGACTCAAACAGATAAATGTTTCTAAACCCATTATCACTATCCCATTGTTTACGCCAAGTTTACTTAGGAACGAATCTCAAACAGAATTTAGTGAAATGAAATATTAGTTCTGTTTGAAGGGTCACAAATCACCAAAATGTTTCTATCCATTTCATCTGTCTCACAGATTTAGTCAAGCTATAATTCGTGTAAGCCTGAACATCATTACTTTCCTTCAAACAACTGACCAACAGCATAGGTACAGTACCATCCAATAGGGAAACACCAAAGGCTATAATTGTCCAATCATATTGATGCTGCTTCTTCTTGAATTTATGGGAGCTAACACTACTTGGTTGGCACCAAGCCTTAGCAACTCTATGGTTTTGGTTCAACAAATTTTGTTACAGGTTTTGTTTTGGGCTGAAGAAAGTCTTTGTGCTCATTGAAAGTTGATTAAAGCTAAAGGAGAGCAAATTTAAAGTTAAGATGCAACTTTTCAGGAGTTGTGCACACAGACTTGATCTGAAAGTGCATCAATAGACTAACTTAACAATAGTATAAATAACTACTTACTCTTGACATCAATTTGAAAGTTGTAGATGTGACTACTGCCGGCCGAATGAGTTCTCAATCCGTTGGATTCATTAGGGATCGGATCTCGAAGGAATAAAGCAGTTACTGTTGAATCTGGGGGCGGCTCAAAGTGAAAGAGCTGTCCTGAATTTAGGCTATAAAGGCTCCTGCTAAATTTTACCTCTTGTCCATTTTCATGTGTCAGAATCTGCACTCTATCTGTCGACTCAGGGACAATATTATTATATTGTAAATAAAATCCAATCCATAGTGTTGGTGGAATATTTTGTATTTTGATATAGCAGATGGCTCTAAAGAGACAGTCTCTATAGTAATCTCCAGGATGGCATGGAGAGAGTATGGATAGAGATCTAAGGCTACTGTCCTGATTTCTTTCAAATATGGTGTTTGTAACATGACAATTGAATCCAGATTGTTTGCTGTAATTGGCTGTAATAAAATACTTTGTCATATTAGAACATTTAAACATCAGCATTCACTCATGATGTCAATTTTATGATTTGCACAGACATAGTACACATTTATATGTCAAAGGTTAGTATTTTTAGTTAGGCACTGTTTGTCTACATATAGAAGCAATTACTAGAGACATTTGCAAGTAAACCGGCGTAGACTTGCATAGGGTCAGCACTTTTTAGTACAAGAGGGGATAACCAAGGCTATGAGATTTTATGAATGACACTACTTCAGAATAATTTCTATTTTTATATAATTATTATTAAAACACATCAATTATATCAGTACTGTTTTAGCTTATTCAGGTTCTTCAATATCTTGGCGTTCAAATGAGCCATTGTTTGACAGGGTGAAAC
This sequence comes from Watersipora subatra, assembly GCF_963576615.1. Lineage (NCBI taxonomy): Eukaryota > Metazoa > Bryozoa > Gymnolaemata > Cheilostomatida > Watersiporidae > Watersipora > Watersipora subatra. Next base: position 11,965,439 of record NC_088709.1, read on the forward strand.
AGACATTGGTTGGTGTTTATAGGATTTCTCCAGAGCTCTACCACAAAAATGTTCAATGGTATAGGCTCACGAATTATGACATCACAATTTTCATATTCGGTGTTGTGTGTTCTTACCGCTCATTTATCAACTACGATAATGACGCTAGTTGCAGGCAAAGGTAGGAAAACTCCAGAGAACAATGAAGATGACAAAGGAATCAGTGTCATTAGCTCTCCATGTACAGACTATTTTTATGATAAATAGCTCAGATTCCAAACACCATACTATATTTACCCGATGATATTATGCACTAGCACTCTCTTTTTATTGTGATATTGAGTGGCACGACTGAGGCTAATTAATTTCAACCATTGCGTGGTCGCGCAAAAGTGCAATTTACATATTATAATAGTTCTAGGGCCATGCCACTGCAGGTCACAATTTAATCGATGTGATTACATTACCTTTATCAGCGACAGTATATTTATTGAAGCATAATCATTTTTATGTTTATGTGTTTGTATTGGTCGGGCGTTAGCACGATCCCCGGTCATTTTTGATTATCTAGAATCCTAGTTTATTATTAGCGCTCTCTGGGTTTAAGAGCACAAATTGTCACAGAAAAACGCAGTCTTAATGGCAGCAAAAGGGATCGACGACCTAAGGCTAAATGCTAAGTATGACATCACATTGTGGGAACCACAACCAGGTGTTTTTTATTGCAGGACATACTTTTGACACCCTGCTTTTTCATAGTTCTATTATACTTTGTGTATTGAATATATAGGCTCATTGGCAAGCCTAAACTCTGTACTGAAATACTAAGTACTAAGTAGAAAACAAAACGTACTGAAATAAAGGATAAAAGTACTGATATAATTTATGTGCTTCAAGCACTGTGACAGAAATTGAAAGCATAAGTAACAGATAAAAAGTGAGATGCGGGTGCCACAGACAAAGATGGATGACTTACCTGCACCTTGTCCACTCACTCTTTGAATAAAATAAAAGAGAGTTATACTAAGAATGTTATTCAACTTCATTATCCATACGATATCTTCTGGTAGATCAGTTACTCAAACAGTATTGTAGTATATATAAATATATACATATATTACTTTATTGGCAATAATTTCATTTCAAATAGAAATGTTTTTTAAAATTATGCCAAATAGTCAGTAGAGAGTATGGCTAAACACTTGCTAGTAATACACTTGAGTGCTCTCTGCTTCTGAGCGCAAACATGTTTATAGTCATAGGTGAGAAAAAACACGCTTGGGCGCTCCTCCGCATTACACAAGCTCCTTTTGCTCAATTACACAAGTTACTGATTGCAATGTTGATAATGGATATTCATTTCACTCCATTGTTACTCCAACTTTCCTGTTGGAAATATTCTGTTGTATTCTATTATAAACAGACTTGTCATAAGCGAAATAGTGGCTAAGATAGTTTGGCAAGTTTTGTTCAGCAGAAAGGCACACATCATATGATCATATGTGACCAGCACACGATTCTATATGTTAGGTTTGAGCTTAACGGAGAGATATGGTTTCAGCCCATTTGTCTAAGGCCATGGTTAAATGTGAAGGAAATATTTGACCTGAGATGGCTCCACAGACGTCATGCCTTTGTCCTCATTTTTTATTGCTGCCAGTGGGTGGTCAAGCCAACCCCTGACCTTTGTGGCGTGGCGTGTCCGGTCCCAATTGATTCATAAATATGGCCGGATGTAACACACACCAATAAAATTTAGAGAAAACACCATGTCACAACACTGTACAACCAGATCAGCAGTTTTTGCTCTTTCTTAGTTAGTTTACTGTTTGCCTTCATGCAATCAACACATCAATATTTTGCTTCGATCATATTTCATTACTCTATATTCAGCTTATATTCAACAATGTGCCTGACATTGGAGGCAAAAGGTCAGTCAACTGCATATGCATATTTCTATACTTTCTTGAATATTATTGTTATTATTTGGCTTAAATCATACATTCATTCATACGTTTTATTATTGTGCTAATTATATCATGTAATTGCATTTAATTCTATCAAGGTTAACTTGTAGTTTTATCTTAATATCGTCTATTACAGACTTCACGGCAGATGCTGATGTTAGATACATATAGTAATAAAGTTACACAACTAAAGCATCACCAGTAGAAGCCTTATTCTCTTCTAGTCAGCACAGTTGTTGCCGCTTTTTATAAGTGAAGTTTTAAGAACTTCACAGTGAAGTCTTATCCAAAGAGAAGAGGACAACTTCGTCACCCAACAAAGGACATCTTCGTCACCCACTATAGGACATCTTCGTCACCCACTATAGGACATCTTCGTCACCCACTAAAGGACAACTTCGTCACCCAACAAAGGACATCTTTGTCACCCACCATAGGACATCTTCGTCACCCACCAAAGGACAACTTCGTCACCCAACAAAGGACATCTTCGTCGCCCACTATAGGACATCTTCGTCACCCACTATAGGACATCTTCGTCACCCACCATAGGACATTTTCGTCACCCACCAAAGGACAACTTCGTCACCCACCATAGGACATCTTCGTCGCCCACCAAAGGACATATCGTCACCCAAAGCAGGACATTGTCATTTAGCAATTGGACAATCTCTTCATCCACTAAACGAAATTACTCTTACCGTACGGTACACTCTTAGTCAATGAACCGTAACTATCGTTATTTACATGCAAGCAAGCTGGAATCGAGGACCACAGGATTGGAAGCTAAGTAATTGATTATTAGCATTCCTTTACAACAAAACAGTGTGAGTTGTCTAACCTTGCCTCATTACAGCATTTACATAAATACGTGCATGTTGACTTCATTTTGGAATTGGATATCTGCTTTGACCTTTTGTTATATCATTTGCTACTTATGTAAGCTGAGCTGGTTGTACAAATTTGTGACACTCTAGAAAAACGCTCACCTTTAGTCTTCGGTGTGTGCATACATTTTGTCATATTGACGGTCCAGTTTGGGACTGGTTGGCTGCGCCGGTAAACGTTAGAAAGGTTCAGTTTTGCCCTTCTGCTGGCAGCAGTTTTTATAGAGACCCAGGGTCATTGCTCATGTACGTATACGTGTAGGTTAATTTTCCATTAAGTAGGATAGCTTTTAATCAGACGACAATAGTGCATAAGGCATTGTTCACTGGTCACTCATTAGCCCATCAGTTAGTTAAGATATGAGATATAGCTCTGTTTGACTAAAACAAGCTCACAATAGCGTGTATCATACACATTTGTTTACAACCACCTTTGCAGGAAGTAGACAGTGCTAGTTATTGAGTTATTGAAGTTTGGCTGTAATAGTATAGCATTCTTATCTAATAGCAATTAGGCAGTGCACACAAGTTTAAAACTGTGTTGCTAATCAGCTAAAATGTCTGGTAATGGTCTTGATTCAGATCAACCCAGTGAACCAAGCCAAAACACTGAGCAAATTGATGACTCTGGTCAAAGTGAAATATTAGTTGCTGACGTTAGTCAAAGCGAATTGTTAGATGAAAATCCAGTAAGCGCTAGCGATGCTGCAGATAGTATAGTAGGTGCTGACCAGCAACGACGCTCGCAGCGCGAAACAAAGCTGTCTTTAAAAGCCAGGGAAAATAGATGTTTAGAATTGTCGCACTCACTCCTTCAAAACATGAGTGAACAACTACACAAAAATGAAGAGTTTTTGAGACATGCTGACAGTCAGCTTTATCAAACTGTTGAAGCTTTTCTCACAGATTTAGATAAAAACACAGCAGTTATTCACTCCCAAGTTAATGAACTACAGAAAGCATCAGAAGTTCAACCTGATGTAAATGTAACAGCGCTCTATGAACAGTACAGGGCTGATGTAAACATTATGTTTGAGTACGGTACTAGGAGAAGGGAGGAGGAAATGCATGATAGAGAGGAAGAAAGAAGAGTACAGGAATTAGAACAAGCCGTAGAAGAATCAAGAAGGAAGTTAGAAGAGGATATGAAGGTAATGACAGCCATGATGGAAGCCCGTAGAGCACGCATGCAAACGTTGTTGCAACAGCAGACAACTTCCCCAGTAGACATGCGACGCTTTAGCTCACCTAGCATCCACACTTCAACACAATCAGCACATGCAGTGCCTGCACAAGTACAACAAGCAAGCACAGTGTCCACACATGCAGCGCCTGCACAAGTACAACAAGCAAGTACAGTGTTCACACTTGCAGCGCCCCCACATGTACAATCAACACTCGCAGCTCCTACACAAGTACTACAAACAAATACAGTACCCACATCTGCAGCATCTCCACTGGTAGAATTAGCACATGCAGCACTCATGCCCACAGTATCAACACATGTACAGCAAACACATACATGGCCCACACACGTTCAACCAACACAGACAGTGCCTGCATATGCAGCACCTTTACATGCACCACAGGCAGGTGCACCTATAATCTCAACACCGAGTGCTCAGGCATTCATACCCAAAACACCATCACTTGTGACGAAACCATATCCTTATGTTCCCAACGGCTCACCTTATCAAAGTTCAATGACAGAATCACACCCGGCTGAAGTAGCCAAAGCAATAACAGATCACATGCACATATCACTGATTGCCCCACCTGAGCCTGGAGTATTCACAGGCGACCCACTACAATACGCGGACTGGCGTGTAGCCTACAATTATCTAATTGGTGCAAGGGCTGGATCGCCAATAGAGAAGCTCCATAGGCTCAGAAAATACGTCGACGGTGAAGCTAAAGAAACAATAAGTGGATACTTCCGCCTACAGACGGAAGATGCCTACCAAGAAGCCTTGCAAACCTTGGATGAGGAGTTTGGAAGGCCCGATCTTGTAGAAGACGGCTTTCGTGACAAACTAGAAAGCTGGCCTAAAATTGGCAAGTTTGACAAGGATGCTCTGAAAAAGTACTCTATATTTCTAAAGCAGTGTGTAGCAGCACAGTCATCCCTCAACAATCTGAAGGTCTTGAGCGACAAAAGAGAAAACAAAAAGTTTATCAAATGCCTGCCCGAATGGGTTGCTAACCGCTGGCTGACAATCGTAACAGAAGAAGAAGAAAAGCAAGGCTTCCCACCTTTCTCCAGATACGCATCCTTCGTAGCTTTTCAAGCCAAAGTAAGTAACAACTCCTTGCGAGAATCTGGAGAATCTGCAAACCACAAAGGAAAGAATGACTCGGCAGACGCCTATCAGCATAAAACGCGACAAGGTCAGAGAAGCTCAGAAGGTGCCTCAAAAGGCAAAAGGCAATTCGGTGAAGCTCCAGCCAAAACAAGCCAAATCAACGCGCATCAAACTAGCACTCAAGCCGCCACAAATTGTTTGTATTGCAAAAAAGGAGGACACAAAACTACCGAGTGCCGATCACTTACCAAACTACCTTACAAGGATAAGTGTAGCTTTGTTACTGAAAATAAACTATGCTTCCGATGTTTAAACTCAGGTCACTACAAGAATGAATGCAAAAGTAATGTGACATGTAACACATGCCACAACACTCATCCAACAGCCTTTCATTTCATTCCCCGAGACGAGTCTACAGCTGAAAATGACACAAAAGGTTCAAGCGCAGACAAGAAAGATGATTCGAATGAGAGAACTGATAGCAAACCCAAGGCACTAAATGCCAATGCAATAAAGCAACAGTCACAGAAGCTCCTCAGTATGATTGTGCCCGTCTTTGTTACACATAACAACAAACAAGAGCTAGTATACGCGCTGTTAGATAGCCAGTCAGATGCCAGTTTCATCAGCAAAGATATAGCCGAGAAAATAACTCCCACTTATACCCAAGAAGATGTGACGATTCGCACACTAAATGGAGAGACTACAAAAAGACTGAAGCGCTATAATTTACTGTTGAAAGGCTTTGGAGCTGCCAACCTTGAACAGCTAAAGATATCAGCTTATGAGCAGGATGATATACCATGCAATAAGGCACAGATTCCAAACAGGAACCATGTACGAAATATGCCACACCTTAGGTCAATAGAAAGAAATCTACCTCCAAAGCTCGACATTCCTGTTGCACTACTTATTGGCACTGATTGCTCACAGGCACTTATGCCGAGAGAAACAATCTCAGGCGCCGATGGCCTACCCTTTGCAATCAAAACATTGTTCGGCTGGACGCTATGTGGTCAAGTCTCCGAGTGCAATCATGTTCAGCATGTGCACACCACAGCTCTCAGCAAAGAAGAACACAATCTGTCCGGGATGTCACAAAATGATATGAAGTTTTTAGAGTTGTTAAATGATGGCCTGGCAAAATTGGAAAATGGATCTGTTAGTCTGCCATTGCCCTTTAAGGAAGAACCACAGCTTCCCAACAATAAGACACAAGCTGAAAGACGATTTGAACAGTTGCTAAAACGTTTCAGGAAGGACGAGGCATACAAAGCAGAATACTGCACTTTCATGAAAGAGTTGATCTCCGACAACCATGCTGAGTTAGCACCCAGCAATACCAAAGATAAGGAAACATGGTACATTCCTCATTTCGGAGTGTACCATCCCAAGAAGAAAAAACTGCGCATCGTTTTCGACGCTGGCGCAAAACATATGGGCAAGTCGCTTAATGAGTTATTGCTGACTGGACCTGATCAGATGAACAACTTAATTGGAATCTTACAAAGGTTTCGCCAGAATACCATAGCACTGTCATGTGACGTGCAGAAAATGTTCCATAACTTCATCGTAGCACCAGAACACCGCGATTTCTTGCAGTTTCTGTGGATAGACGACGCTACAGAACAGATCGTGAAATATAGGATGACATGTCACTTGTTTGGAGCTACCTCTTCACCAGGAGTAGCTACTTTTGCACTCCGAAAAATTGCCTCTGAACACAAAGATGACATGATCAAATTCAAGTTCAACGCTCCCTCTGCTAGTCACACAGGAGGCCTGTGGGAGCGGAGCATCAAAACTGTCAAGGCTGTGCTAAATGGTATGACACAAACCTTCAAAGGACGATTAGACACCCCCAGCCTTCGAACCGCCTTCTATGAAGCGATGTATACAGTCAATAGTCGACCACTGGCGACCGACAATTTAACCAACCCATCAGAAACATTTATCACTCCAAATCACCTTTTGACAGCCAAACCTCAAACCTTATCAACCACGCCAGGAGACTTTGACAACCAAGAAATCTATGGCAGAAAACAATGGCGGAAGGTACAGCAATTCGCAAACATATTTTGGGAACAATGGAAGGTAGACTATCTTTGCACACTAGACACTCGCCAAAAATGGCAAAGCAAGTGCCAGAATCTAGTCGAAGGTGACATTGTTTTGCTGACCGATGACAACGCTCCCAGGAATCAATGGCGGACAGGGGTGATCGAGGAAACTTTCCCAGGGAAAGATAATCTAGTGAGGCGTGTAAAGATTCGTCTCACGAATAAGATGCTAGATAGGAAGGGGAAACAAATGGAGGCAGCTTCTGTACTGGAAAGGCCAGTTCAAAAACTGGTGCTTCTCCTCCCTGCAAAACGTGACTAGTTGTGAGCAGTGGTGCACATGGTAATATAGATAGTCTATTATAGCATATAGTAGTAGTTTAGTAGCTATAATATCTCAACTGTAGCAGTAGTACAATATTCTTACAACTTTTCGATCTGGTTAATTTTGCCAAAATTAAGGTGGGAGTGTGAAGGAAATATTTGACCTGAGATGGCTCCACAGACGTCATGCCTTTGTCCTCATTTTTTATTGCTGCCAGTGGGTGGTCAAGCCAACCCCTGACCTTTGTGGCGTGGCGTGTCCGGTCCCAATTGATTCATAAATATGGCCGGATGTAACACACACCAATAAAATTTAGAGAAAACACCATGTCACAACACTGTACAACCAGATCAGCAGTTTTTGCTCTTTCTTAGTTAGTTTACTGTTTGCCTTCATGCAATCAACACATCAATATTTTGCTTCGATCATATTTCATTACTCTATATTCAGCTTATATTCAACAATGTGCCTGACATTGGAGGCAAAAGGTCAGTCAACTGCATATGCATATTTCTATACTTTCTTGAATATTATTGTTATTATTTGGCTTAAATCATACATTCATTCATACGTTTTATTATTGTGCTAATTATATCATGTAATTGCATTTAATTCTATCAAGGTTAACTTGTAGTTTTATCTTAATATCGTCTATTACAGACTTCACGGCAGATGCTGATGTTAGATACATATAGTAATAAAGTTACACAACTAAAGCATCACCAGTAGAAGCCTTATTCTCTTCTAGTCAGCACAGTTGTTGCCGCTTTTTATAAGTGAAGTTTTAAGAACTTCACATTAAAGGTTGGAAAAGATCGCAATGAACAGGAGTTGAATTTGCAACTTTCATATTGGTGGGCCAACATTCTTAAAGGTCAGCAGTATTGATTTGACAGGCAGATTGATACAACTGCACCAATCAATCACTTTTTCACAATTTGGAATAATTGTGCATGTACTTATTACCCTGATGATCTTTCAATGGCTCTCTGGACAGTCATTAATACAGAGGGCCATTGAGAGACATCAGGTGAGTGACAGACTTATTCAAATGATTAGATTGGAGTGAGTGACATATAGCCAAGGAAACCAGCATTCAAGTTGTTAACCAACTAGGACTGTTGAAAGTTCTATATATGATGACAATGATGAAAGCAACTTAGTCATAACAAAATACAGTCTCAAATACTTCTGCTGATTATTTCAACACCTTTTGTGAGTCATTTTTGAATGTTTGTAAACTAATGAGATAACTTGTTTACAGCTTGTCAACTGAGGAAATAGAAAATATTTGTGATACTCCATGCCATAACAGTTCATTAGCATACAGAAAAGTTGGACAAGTTTCAACAAGGTCAATATCATATACACTTTATAGTAAGCTTGAAGAGTCAGAAATATTAAATGGATGAAGGAGATATTAGTCACAGGCTTGAACTCAGCAATACTTACTAAACCGATTGGGTGAAATAGGGATTAAGTAGGTTGTGATTGCAACTCTATCACATTCCAAAGATAACATGACTAAAACTGACTCAGAGTTCTGCATTTTGCAGAAAAAATAACACATGAAGTATAATTAGCAGCAACCCTGGCAATCCTAGGAGTTCTTTCATTCTTAACCAGATAGCCTGCAGATGAGTATTTAAAAAGCTGATTCTCAGGAACAAGACAAAGTTTTGTACCCAAATAGTCGCTAAGCAGTTTGGTGGCAGGCACGGAGCACATGCTTGTGAAGTTTAGATGGAATTGGCCAAAAAATATGAAAACGCATTGAATTCCCACATTTTAACAGTTTTTTTCCACATTTCAGCAAACTAAGAGACAGACACGCAAATACAAAGTGAGATTTATTAATGGAGATACCTACCACAGATCACACATTTCATAAAATTTGACGGAACTCAATGGTTCAGAGATTCGAGGGTTCATTTGAATTCGCCACCTGTTACAGTTTATTATCGATGTGTGTACCAGCTATGGCTGACATCCTATTGACAAAAGTTTGAGATAGTTGAACCATGTGTACAGATTGCAATGAGACCGGATTCCACATCAACTATCCAGCTCCTAACTATATGATAATAAACTGAATCAAGGAATGACTAGAATCTGATATAAAGATGTAGCTGAGAGGAATTTAAAATGGAGACAGATCAATACAAACTTTTAGAGCAAATATTAAAATGCTATCAATTGAGCAAAAGTAAAATTATGAATTTCATTTCATGCGTATGTAGGTAGTTTCACAATTAATAGAATTGACAGACCCTTCAGGAAGTAGCGAGCACTGTCATACCCTGAGCCATGATGTTTATTAATCAGCCATTGCTGTCTCTTGCATCGTTCTAGCTTGAATCACAGTTAGGAAAAATTTCTTAGTTTAGCATTCCTGGAGTTCATGCCAAATCAGAATGACCTAATCCATGCTGACTAATGATGCTTGTCGGCATTGAGTCATAAGCTAAGGTTTTGCTTAACTCATAGCGTGACGTTTCTCTAGCTTCTGTAGAAGGCAGCCAGATTTGAATTACTACTCTTAATTATTAAGTTGTCAATTGCCATTGGATTATTTATTAGTGATTACAGGTTAGTTGCATATACTGTTTTATTTTATTATACCATGTTATATTGTTTCTTGTTACATTTCAGTTAATGTTCAATACTTTTACTTGCTAATATACTGTAACTTTTCATATTTTAGTGCATTCATATTTATTGTGCTTAGCAAATTGGTATAAAAATGGTACTGAAATATTATTTCAGGTTTCACGGTAAAATAAGGTTTGGGAACCACACACTCAACCAGTGAAATCGTCTCTTAAAATCCTGAGTAAATTCAATATTTAGAGTTTCCAACAAACTCTAGAGCAAAGCCTTCTTCTATTCAAAAGTGAGGATAATCGATGATTCAGTCAGCCACAGTGTAAACAACACAAGAGCTGTTCTGAACCAATAAAGAAAAGATAACTCCAGTCGACCACGGTGTAGGCAACAACACAAGCTTGAAGAGTCAAGCTCGTTATGTATCAATACTTGTCCGTTTCAAGTATATTGGTTGTGGCACCTTGCCTGTAGCTGCCTAAGATTGTTATAGACAAAAAGCTTTTGGAGTCACTTTATTTGTTTTTGTCAAAGTTAAGGAACTCTAAATAGTGCTATCTAATAACAATTCAGTACTTGAATCTGCAGAAGTTTTTGTAATAAAATTATTTTATTTTTCATCATATTCAACGCTACTGGTATAAACAAAGTATGGAATATTTTTCTATATTTTTGTCATATATCTTTTTTATTGCGCTAGCGCTGATATTATAGCCAAGAATATCAGCTCAAATTCGTTGACCGTTAGGCATTCAATGAGTCATCAATTACATCTGAAATGCTGAGTTTGTTCTATGAGTTTTTTATAAACAAAAATTTGGAATGACTGATATTGCTGGAGCACATCTCAATACTTACTGGCCACTGAATAGCAGTTTTTCTGTTGATGCTTTACAGCCACAATTTTGAGAAGAACCATTATGGTGGCATGTTAATCGCTATGGAAAGTGGGAATGCCTGCTCATGTTTTCTTTACTGTACTTCAGAGGATAGGCCAATATTATAATACTAATTGCATTGTTTGAATAATACGCTAATCAGTGATGTAGTGCTACTCTAACTCTCCCTAACTACTGTTGTACTTAACTAGCATTTGTTAATACTTCATCCTTGAGGTATTGGTGCTATGGTGCAGTGCAACTAACTATTATTGAGGTGAATCTCTTGCTCCGTTAGGTGCGTGTGTATAACTGACTTGATTACAACAAGACATTAGCATATAAAGTCTTACAAGGATGATGATGACATGATAATGACAGACAATCAAAACATAATGGCAGCCACAGTTGATGGAAATAACATTCAGTATCCGGTACGAGTCTAATGAGCTAAACAGCAAACACAACAACTACGTTATGGTTAGAAAATTTGTGTGTTATTTAAGTATAACTATAGTTAGGATTAAAAAATTTAGACTGCTAATTCTCAAGGTATATTATAGCTCTATTTTATTGATTCAAGTACACAAATGTCATTATAGTCAAAATTCGATAGCCATTCAATATAAAAGCAGAATACAGTACAATACAGTGATATAATGTTCATGTAACATGGCAAGATTGTGATCCTAATTGGTTGTCTACAACAAAGGCTAATATCAGATTACAGCAAACCAATGGCAGTCAGCATTTGTACTAAAGGACAAAGGTCAAAGGCATTAATCCCTATTGGTTGTCTCACTAAACAAATGGCAGCAACCAAAGGCAGCATGTCTTATCAAGGACAAAGGTTAAGGCAATGAGGCTAATTGGGTAATTACACCAATGACAGTGAACCAAAAGCAGCAGTTCAACAGTTTAGCTCAGACAGTTCAGATATGAGATATGCAGCAACTTTTCTTAATCCATCCTTATTTTCTCAACTTATTTATTACTACAGATGTGCTCATTTCTCATATCATATACATGATATTGAAGGCCTGTAGGCATTGGTGGCTGAGGCTTTGCCCCGGATTCCACGGGGAACTTATAGCGCCTGCAGGCCTCCGGCTGTTCTAACCTGTTCCAACCCCAAGCTGACCAAGAGTCGCGTTGCAACTCTTGGTCGCCTACATCCCCTTATCTTAACTTTACAGTTATGGTTAATGAAAGGTTAGCACTACATCACTGACCCCAATGCGTTGTTTTGTAGGTTATTTTAAAGTGTTGTTATTATGTTAATTTTTTTTAGATTATTGGCTATATCATTTGTAATGACTTAATAAATTCCTGCTAATACCCTCCTTATTAACAGAATTAGCCAATTAGCATGAGCAATACAAACATGGTCTAAAAAGTGCCAACACTCCTATATTATCAATATCAATATTTGACTACCTCCTGTTTTGTCTACCACCTGGTGCCAAACAATGATGCGCAAAGCCAACCCTTTCAATATTTATTTGTGGGTCTATTGTAGGTCTGCAATTCTTGTTTCACTGAGTTATTGGTTGGTTTACAAAAATATATTAAGGAACTTATGATGCCTGAAAAGTGGCTGTGTTGATATGCAATACAAATAATACATACAAAGAAATAAGCAACTGGTCCAGCAACTGTTTGAAATAATGTAAGTTCAATATTATTTATTTTTAAAACTTATTAAATGTTGCTGCTGAACAATACATTGACATCTTTATAAACTCCAGGGTCACTTGAAGCACAGTGATTTTATAGCTATTTAGAATATTTTGCTGAACTGAACGTTTTTGGAGAGCAGGTGAGCCATAGCACCTGTCCAAATAGCCAAGTCTTAGAAAGTCCAGCTAAGAAGCTGAGTAACGAAAAAATGTTACAACTATTAATATGGTCAAAAAACAATAATAACATGTCATAGTGAAGAAGTAAACTAGTATCTTCCTATTGCAAAATATATCATTAATTCCTTATACATTAATATGAACACAACTTCACTTACTAATTACTAGTATATGTGAAGCGAATAGAAAATATTACTTTAGAAAACCACTATAATTACTTTTGAATTTTCATGATCCTTTCTATTTGCATACAATAGTGTTAGACATGCCGCTGCAGACATGAGGAGCTAACTCCAATAGACAACTTCCAGTGCCATTTAAGTTTATTGGACCTCAATGTAGCTGTTAGCATCTGTAATTGCTCTGCAATAAGGTAAAAATAAAAGCAGTTACTTTATAGCAGAAGTAAGTTAGAATAAATAGATTGCTTATACATGTATATGCTTGTCAGGTTTGTAAGAGAGACAAACCCAACAAGATTTCTCGGGTTGTTTCCTTTACCACCCTTAAGAGAAAATTGTAAATCTCCATCACATTTCAGTATATCTTATTCTAATGAATGAGCTTTGCAAATTTTGCACCTTCTTACTTTACCTTTGTTACATGTTTATTTTATGTCAATTATAGCTTTCAAGATCTTCCATGGGTTGTATCGTTCTTTACATGGCAGTTACAGATTTTCAGCTTTTGTGATATGAACAAGTTATATACAGCCTTTAACAATTATTTTGAAAATATTATTTTTAGCTGTTGGTTATCTGTTCGCCTAGCAGAAAAAAATATTTTAAATGATATAGGTCAAACTATTTATTTGATTTTTTTTGTCTTACTATCGATTTTTATAGCATTATTGTTTTTGGAAAAATAATTCAGAATTTTTTTTGTTCCAAATAAAGTTATTGCTGACAAATTATAATAAACCAGAATCTATTCTACTACATAATAAACAGCAACCAAGAAATTCTTTTTAAAACTGTTTAAACAATCATCTAGCAAGGGGCAAATATCAACTGTCAACTATAACTGGCGACCGGTTTTTTTAAATTAAGATGGTGAATTTTAGTTGTGAAAGCTGTAAATGATGTTCAAAGATAACTAAAAACTTAACCACAGTCAAGCTTACTTGTATTTTTATTGAACCAGATGTGACAAAATAAGTTTTAAAAAGTTGTAGGCCTACATGTTTTCTAGCACTCACAAATTCTGAATCATTTTGTACAAAATTGATCCTTGAAAGTCTAAAACAAATATGAAATAGAAGCAATACTTTATTGCTCTGTAATAGCTAGATAGTTTAGACGAAATGCAGTAACCAACAGTAACAGATCTTAGAAACTATTAGCACTCAAATTTATAGTAGACACGCATCTCAACCGCATCACATCACATTCAAACAAAGCTGTTTTCCCTTTTATTTTGACATATTTTTAAAATATATGAAAAATAATGATAAAACTTTGTATTTTGTTTTTTATTAAAATTAAAGTTTGATGGGGTTGCGGAAAGATATCTGTATAATGAGTTTTTAATTTAGCAACTCCTATTTTGTTACAAGTACTAAATGGCTAGAAGAGCAAACAACTCCATTTTTGCAGAGGTGCAAGTTGTTAATAGTCAATGTCTCATGACAATGCATGTTAGTTTATTTAAACCCCCACAAGTAATAGTTTCCATCCTAGTGATAGTAAGAATTGCCTCTACTTGCTATACTATTTATTTAAACAGTAGCATTGAGTTAGTATTCTCATCAATAAGATCTCCAAGGAAATAAAGGATTATCAGTTTTGATTACCTCTCTCTCGATGGATCGTCTGGTCCAACGTAGTCATAAAGATTCTCACCATCTTCAAGGTACTCAGTTTCCTCACCATTTGCTGGAATTTTAATGGTTTCAAGTGGTTTCATCTTTAGTTCTGTTTCAGAAACATGGCTAGTTTTCTCTGCTCGGTCATTCTTCTTTATGGGTTTAGTTTTATTATTACAGACTTTGTGGTTGGCCTGTCCTTGGTTAGTATATCTTGGCAGCTCTGCATTTATTTGGTTGTTAACTTGGACAACCTCTGAATTTTCAAGTGTTGCTCCTAAATTAGGGCTTTTTGAAGTTTTGTGAAAATTTGGGCTATCCTTTCTCTTTGGTGATTCGTGCTGGTGGCTTGTAGAGCCTAGAAAAAAATCAATTGTATTGAAATTTATCACAATTGTTCGAGTTATATAATGGCTTATATAGCAATGCTTCCAGTCAATTTTACCTTCAATGTGTTTCTTGAACTAAATTATCGTACACACACGTATAAAAATATTACATAATAACTGTACACTTACCTTTAGAGGGCTGCTGAGCCTGTGCAGTACCCTGATTAGCAGCACTTTGCCTGAAAACAAGCAGGCAGAACGATTTAGCCTACAGTTGTCATGACAGGAAGTAAGGTTATTTTTACATTGATAATTGCAGAAAATGCATCAGAATGAAAGAGATAAATAAACAGGAAGGTTGTTAATTTAGCAGTAAAAATAGACTCTAGAATTACATTGTGACATTTTGAAGGGTGGGGACAACTTCTGGTTGTTCCCATTGTAGTTACACTATAGTTGTAGTAATATGTGTTGGATAATCGGGTTGGTAGGCCGCGGGCTACGCTAATGTCTGAGGTCAAGGTAGTTACAGGTAGTTATGAGAGGTCACGAGATGTGACGAGAAGTTACAAGAAGTCAAGGACGTGGTAGTTGCGAGAGGAATATATAAGTGTTGGGAGAACCAGACCGGGTGCTTCTTCGCTTCAATTTCATGTAAGTGTTATATTTATACAACATGGCGCAGTTGAAGAAACTCTAAAATTTTTTTTCTTGTGTGTTACCGTTAGCGATAATCTTCTGGTTATGGTGTAAGTTTAACCTTTGATTAGACCCTTTCACGGGTGTGCAAGTTTGGGTGACGTGTGATAGGGTGGTGTTGTGAGGCTGTGAGGTATTGTAGCGGTAAAGCATTGGTGTTGGAGAGGTGTAGATATTTATTAAGTGTTGGTTGGAGAAACTGAGAATTACATTGAATATATACGAGTGGGGTAGAGTAAATTTGTGGCGAGAAATATAATGTGTTGTGTTGGAGGGTGGTTTTCCAAAGCTGGTGTTCGGTGAGCACGGTGATGGCTCGTGGGAAAGATTTATGGAAAAGATGAATTTGAGTATTGAGAGTGCTGTCGAGAGGAGAAGTTATGTAGTTGATGATGATGGCAACAGAGTGCTTATTGTAAGAGGTAGAGCTAGGTTAGTGCCACTATTGAGAGATATTAGGCACGACGGAAAAGAAGTATTGAGGGGTGCAGGGTTTAACGTAGATGGTGCAAATTCTACTTATGAAGAGGCCGTTGAGGTTTTGCAGAGCTATTATGGTAGGCAAAAAAGTATGTTTGTAAAAGGGCATAAGTTTCTGACGGCTAGGCAGGCACTTGAAGAAAGTGATAGAGAATACTTACAACGGGTAGATAGTTTGAGCAGATATGCTGAGGTTGCTAATAATAATGATAGAGTAAGGTTTGCCCTTATAGTGGTGGTTAACGGGTTGAGGGATAGAGAAATAAGCAGAGATTTGATGAAGAACACCAATCTTACTTGGGAGTTGTTACATGAGGCATTGAGGGCTCGTAAAATGGCCAACAATTCGGATAGATTCTTGAGAACTGAAGGTAGAAGTACTGATTTAAAAAGTGAAGTTAAGATGGAGGTAGCAAAGGTGTCAGAGTTTGATAGCCGAGCGCAGTATCGGAGTAATGGTAGAGATAGAAGCTATGATTCAGCAGGGAGATCTTCCCCTAAAGGTAGCCCTAGGAGTAGTAGGAGGTATTATGGTAATAGTAGTAAGGAGCGTGATACTAGTAGATATGGGACACAAGATCGGCAGTGTAACAAGGACAGTGGCAGTAAGAAGTATAGAGATAATAGCAAGGAAAAGTATGTCTCTAGATATAGAAAAACAGTAGAGAGAGTAGAGATAGAGTTTGCTACAATTGCAGAGGTAGTTGCCATGAGATGCAGAGTTGTTCCTCCATTAAATGTTTTTTTTTGTGGACAGCGAGGACATGTATCCTGTTACTGTAGGGATAAGGGAGGAGATGTAGGTTACGACAGACGAGGTAGCAACAGGTGGTCAGGAGGTAGCTGTGATAACAGATATGAGTGATATGGTAGCCGAGATAGTAGTAGGGAAAGGTACAGGGATCGAGAAAGACCCCGGCGAGACGAGAGATAAGTTGAGTAGATACCAGGACAATAGTATGGATAGGCTTGAGGAGGAGAGGTATAAGGAGAAGCGCAAGACGAGCCGATATGATGAAAAGTACCAGGATAATAGTAAATGCAGAAGCATTAGATTCTCTAGTTTTAGGGATAAATATGATGATGACAGTTGACTAAGACGGAGAATTGTGCAGGTTTTAAAAGTCAATGGGGAGAATGTTGAGTTTACATTTGATACTGGGGCAGAGGTGTCGACTGTAACCGAAAGGTTGAGTCTATGGCTAGAGGAGCCATCCACTGTCTTGGCAAGAGTAGATGGTCGTACGGTGAAAGTGGTTGGAAGTGTAATAGTTCATTTGGAAAGTAAACACAGGCATATGGATGCTGAAATTCATGTGGTGAAATGATTGAGAACGAACTTTTTGGGCATAACTGAGTGGAAGCAGCTAAAATTATTTGCTGTTATAAACGCATTATGTGAAAGTAAATTTGAGCCTGTTAAGGAGTGTAGAAATATTAAGCCAGTTAAGCCGTTTTCGTTGAGAACCACTATTGCTGGGTCAAGTTATGTTTCAGATGATGTCAAGTTGCTAAACCTGACAAATAAGTCCGACAGAGAGCATGATGTTAAGAAAGACCACACAGGTCAAGATTGGTGGACTTGTAAAACCAAGGGAGTGAAGAGTAGTAGATACGTAGAAATTGGTAGTCAACGGAGGACAGCCCAAGGCACCAGAGATGTGCAAGTGTCTATGGGGTATGATAGAGAACACAGTCATGATGAAGTGAGTGATGGTGCTAAGAAAGTAGCTGAACCAGTATATGTAATGGAAAAAGTTTGCTCGTTTTTAGCCAGCTGAGGTATCCGGCAATGGAATGTTAGACAGAGATGGTCATGAGAGAATGGTAGCAGAGATTGAAAGAGAGGAAAAGGAGGTGCGGAGGAAGTCGAAGGAGAAATTGGCTAAGCTAAAAGCCATACGTGAGCAAGCAGTCATGGAGTTGGAAAATGTCAAGGCATTCAGGGTAGTTGTGCAGGAGTTAGCCGAGGTTCAGAGGAGAGCTGCTGGTAGCAGACCTGCACTGGTGGCAGGTGAGGTCGAGCTAGATAGGTCTAGGCCTATGCCAACTCCCAGCTTTGTGGTGTCATCCCCTGTGCAGCCGGTTACAGCGCAGGTGGAGACTACCCACGAGAGGCCTGTCAAGCCTGTCTCTTATTGGGCAGAGCAAGGTAAAGACAGAAGAGAGGACGTTGAGGTTGAGGAGTCATTACTGACCCAACCAAAAGACTCCGGACTAGTTGGGGTTGGTGGAAGAAGTGTTGGAGATGTTGGTGGAAGTACATAGTGTTGGTAGTGACAGTGGTCACGGTAAAAGTATTGGTAGCAGCGGAGGTCAGGGTGATGAAAAAGCCAGTGCAGACTGGCAATGGAGCTGGCAGTAACGAGCAGAGTATTTTAGACGGTGGCACAGGTTCAGACAAGCCAGAGGCATAGCCTATTGAGACTGCCCTAACGGAATCAGGTAACGAGCAACACAAGTAAGGTAAGTTAATATGTCTGCTTGTTGGTAGCGATGGGGTGGCCCAGAAGAAAATGAAAAAAAAGAAAGGACATGTTGTATTATGGGATTTGCTAGGCTCAAGCTATATTGGTGTCTGAGCTCAGGGCAGTACAGGTCAGGTTCTAGAAGGTTAGTGGCCCATACAAAAAAAGAAAAAGGGCATGTTGTATAATCGGGTTGGTGGGCTGCGGGCTACGCTAATGTCTGAGGTCATGGTAGTTACAGGTAGTTATGAGAGGTTATGAGAGGTTACAAGAAGTCAAGGACATGGTAGTTGTGAAAGGAGTATATAAGCATGGAGAGAACCAGACTGGGTCCTTCTTCGCTTCAATTTCGTGTAAGTGTTATATTTATACACGGATATGTAACATTGTGGCTACATTCAAGCAAATTTAAAAAATGATGACTTCAAAAAATTGCTCAGTCAGACAATTTAGTTAGTTCACCTATATTTACAATTATGGAAGAAATTATTATCTTCAGAAAAGCTATAAACCTTATTTAAAGCCCTTTAGGTTAAACATATTTACATTCTCATATCAACCCTAACCAGTTTTAGCCTTGAGCACATCTGTATGCTAATACTGAGAGTCACTCTTTAGATGTTATTACCTTACAAATTATCACATTCAGATTAACCATAAACTTACAGAAACTTTTAGTAGATTTTATCAAGAAGAATCAGCATTTTTTTATTATTTGCAATTATTTTTGATGTTTGAGGTGATCTGACTGCCAAGATGTTTCAAGATTAAAATTGACAAAACTTTATTAAAGTTAAAATGCTTAAAAAAGAATAAGTGCAAAATGACATCACTAGTTAAAGACATCACATTAATAGAGACATGTAACGCTGAAATTTGAATAGCCGATATCAACTATAGCAATGATAGCTGCTGACTATCATGATGACTGCGGATGACTGCTGATGTCACTAGCAAAGCTAGTGACATCATTTCGCACACATGTTTTTTTCTGAGTGTTTCAACTTTGATCAAGTTTTGTCAATTTTAATCTTGAAAAACATTTTCAAGAAAAACATTCTTCAAACCCGCTAATCCGAATTTGAACAAAAAGTATACATAAATAATTATGATTATTTTTGACTGAAAGGTTATATTATTAAGTCTTGTCTGTACTGGACTACTGTATAGTCAATAAATATACTGCATCATAACTTATACTGCAGTCAGAAACTTCAGTACTTACATCTTTGGTCTGTCTGGCCCAACATAACAATCACAACCTTCTTCATTCCTAAGTCTTTCAGGCAAGTGAGTGGTCGTCGACAGAGCTTGGTTTTGTTTGTTTGTGTGGTGTCGTACTGCAGAACAATCAGCAGAGTTACCTGTGTTCAGATAGTGATTTTCATCAACTAGTCTTTGGCTATAATTGTCATAAAATTGTCTATCTGTGGCTCTCTTCTGTTTGCTTTGTGCCTCTCTCGACGCTTCCTGGTCAACAATGAGATATTTTTCTATTTCCATTGCTTTATATGGATGCTCGAGTGAGCCTCTTCGTGATGGCTCATAAATGCCTTGTCCTCTCTCAGCAGAGCTTTGCAGCTCGACACCTTTGGATAAAGCTATAACATATAGTATATTATCTTTTTTTCTACGAAGACTTTGTAGAAGTCAATTGTAGATAACATCTAGTCAAATATTTGATGGTGAATTTAGTATCAAAATAGTCAATTAATATAGCCTTTGGCCCTAGTGTTACCATAAAATGAGCTAAAGTTAAGGGTAGACAAAAAATTATTGTCATGTCAGTTCTAGACTGCCACTATGTGTCCATTATGCACAGGATGCAGACTTGGAGTTGTCCACACTTTGAACCACTGTGCTATAATTGTTTCAATAGACCTTTACATATTGCGGATTAACATGGGTGCTTGTTAAAAGGATAGAAGATTCTATGCCAGAGGTCAAAGTGGCGCATTTGGAACTGCTCAAATCAAATTCAGATCGACTGGTGTGAAAATTTTTTTAATTGGAATAGCTTGTGCGGAATTATCTTGCGCATCATTCGCAAGTGCCGTTTCAATTTTTTGCAAATCATTTCCATCTTTTGCAAGCATGAAACACATAGTAAGAATTTGGGAGTAACAAAACTCGCTTGATTTGCGGGTTTTGGCCGTTTACAGTTTCTGATGGTGCAAATCTGTGGATTAACCGAGTCATATAAACTTAGCGTGCAGCTTCAGCCAAGATAACCTGCAGTCATAAACATTTTAAGGTCAACCAAACAAAAGTCTTTTACCAACACTGTAAACTGCTCGGTTAACTTGAAAACGTTAGATCGGTATTCTAACCCCTTTGATCAGACAGAAGGTTTGAGTGGAAATGAGAACTCAGCTAAATGGGAAGTTTAGACCGCAACCATTGCTTACTCATCAAAACAGAAGACTGAACTGCATGGACAACGCCCACAGCTGTATTCCTAATAAATTGTACACTGAGTCATTTTTGAATATCTAAGTGTCAAGTGTCGCTAATAATAAGTACGAATAATTAATAGCCTTTAGTGACAGATACTTTACCATTCATATGGGCTTGTTTTAGCATTTCCTGGTATGCATGATCAAGTTGCCTACAAAATAATGCATTTAATCTAAAGCCATCAAAGTGGTCACAAAGACACAAATTCCTAAATGGTCTTTTAGGCTGTCAGTAAGCACGCCCCATCTACTAATTCAAAGAAGAATACACCGACTGAGAAAGGCATGTCATAACTGTCACAGGCTATTAATCTCGCATTGGCTTGGATTTTGTAAAAAAAACTTTTCCTACTCTTAGTAATTCCTCTTTATAAAGCGTAAAGACATAATTAGATTTGTGGCTCAGTTTCCTTGTTGACTTCATAACAAGATGTTATTGCACCTCTGAGTCATATCTAGGTAGGCAGATGTTAGCGTAGATGTGTACACAAATGAAAAAAAACAAAGTTGGCACATTCATTGGTCAACTCTGTTGTTCCTGAAACCAAATTTTTGTTTGTAAATACAGAACCTTAAACTCCAGCCACTTGAGAATAGATTTTGCGGCTGACGATAGCCTTAAAGATGTGGTCACTTAAAATTTCAGTAGATTTTATCAAAAAGTTAAAAAAATTTTCTATCATTTAATACTTTCTTTGTTGTTTTAGGTAGTTTGAATGTCAAGATGTTTTGAGATTAAATATGACATAACTTGCTAAGGCTACAGTTAAAATGCTCAAAAGTAAAAAATGTGCCCAGGCTACTACTGAAATGATGTTAAGCACTGATTAAAATTGGAACCATACCGCCAGGACCTGTGAAGGAACTTAAAAAAGCTTCAATATGAAAGACCAGCTGGTATAGATACTCAAGCGCTGTCACAATATTTACCAAACATCCTTGTCCGATAACATCTAAATGGAATGCACAGCACAACAAGAGAACACTTGCTAGTGAGTTCATCGTTGCATGGCTCGCTCAAAGGCAAGCCACATCGTCACTGGCCTTTAAGCATGGTGTGTAAAAGGAAAAGTTAAAAAGAAAACCCTCTTGATGCAAGTTGCTACCTCATTCTCCACTGAAAGGATGCAGCAATGGGTAGCCACCTCACAAGGAAAAGGAATGGTGCTTATAGTTTATACGACAACATTGTCGACGTTTGCGTGCAATTTTGATTCATCAACAGTTGAGCTTGTAGTAGCCGATGCTACAGGATTTTTACAGAAAACGAGCTAAGGCATACCGACCCGCAGTGACTAACATTGATCGGAATGACTCTATGTCCTTCAGACAGCTGGCTTGAAGACTATTAGTGGCTCACACTTCATATGTTTTTTTATAAATATTAGTGAGATGGTCAGAGACATGCTAGTGGGTTCTGCCTTGAATTTACGTAATATCGACGGAATTGGTCAATAAATGATTGTCTCAATGTCTCAAAATCTTTAAATTTTAACATTTTTATGAAGCCTATCTCATTTTTCTTTCTATCAAGAAAATTCTAGAAACATACTCCTAGTGCGGAGCATAAACTCTTTGTTTATCTATCTTGTTTGGAAGTGGTAAAATTAGCAAGATTAGGCTGTATTCAACAAACAGTACATTCATTAACTACTAGTGAATTATGACCAAAAGCAGCTCTAACTAAAATGAGCATTTTAGGCATTAGTTAAGTAATTTTAAAACAACAAGCAATAATATTCTATCACAGAGTGATTATGTGAAAAGATTATTTTGTTTTCATTTGATTTAAAATTTGTAGCTTTTATTAACAAGACATTTTAGACTTTTGAACACATGAACCATAAACTGTGTTACTCAAATTTGTAACCTATATGCCATATGTATGTATATATGTATGTATGTATATATGTATATATGTATATATGTATATATGTATATATGTATATATGTATATATGTATATATGTATATATGCCATATGTATGTATATATGTATGTACATATGTATATGTGTACAGACGTACATATCTACATGTACATATGTACATATGTACACACGTGCATATTTACATACATACATACAGGCGTACTCGGATACCCGCGCTTGCTTGCACGCGTGCACACACATACATACACACATACATACCTGAGTCTCTTTCTCACAAGCCCAATTGCTATCAGGGCAATAACAATAATGATGATGATCTCTCCAACAGAGACCCCAATTAGTACCAGAGAGCTCTCAGTAATTTTTTTGTCCAGCGTGATTAAGGAAGGCGTAGGAATACGGATTGCATCTCCATTACCATTTGTTGTCGTTGTGAATGCAATATCTGTTTGGCTAAACTGAGGATCTGTTACCTGTAAACCGCAGCAGTCAATAAACATTATACGATCAATAGGATCAATAGGTTCAATAAGATCAATAGGTTCAATTGTTTCAATAGGTTCAATAGGATCAATAGAGTGTCTCTAGACTAGAGCTGTTTCATCAACATTTAGCAAAGTTAGTCCACTATTAGAAATGAGCTGGTAGACCTTTCAGGGTTTGTGGTCAAACGTAATGTTACAGTTTAATATTTAGCTGCAATTCATGCATTTTGGACAAGTTTGTTATATAATGCAACACGCCGCAATAGCGCAAGTAGATTTAAAACTGACATTTTACATTAAATTTAAATTATGCAACTGATAAAAAATTCTCAGTTTTTTGATTGCTCGATAATATCGCTTTGCTTGTATTTTTAAAGTATTTAGAATAATACCAACATGGTTGGGAGAGAGTCAAAGAGTTAGAAAGAAAAAGCAAAAGCGATTCAGTAATTGTCTAGAAACTGTACTAAAGATAGCAGAAATATCATTTCTAACAACATGAAACAAACCTGATATTATTATACGCAAGTTTGATTCTTATTTGATGTAAACTTTTCACAACTGATAATCTTGGCTTCGAACATTATTAATACCTTGTTTTCTGAAGTTTCATTGTTAAACGCTAAAGGACAATTATTCATTTGAATTGTAAACAAGGCAGAAAAGTATTTTTAGTCTTAGTGTTTCTGCTGTTTCAGTTTGGGAGCTAAGCCAATCTACATATTGTGTTCAACCTCTAACACTAAGTGAAGTTTACTTTAGGTTCCATTAGCTCACACCACAGGTAAAACCACAAAACCTGCCAACAAAAATATGTACGGTATTACAGTTAAGCTATGTCAAGCTTATTTGTAAAGTGTGAGATTGCACATTGGTATAGTTTTATAAAATTTATAGTCAAGTATAAAGGTTTGTAAAGCACATGAAAATCGTCAAAAAGGCTTCGATGTCATCTAGTGGCGTATGTACATAAGCCAGAACAGTCAAAGCTGAAAAGTTTGAACTCAACTAATTTGCACCAGCCATGATAAAATTGGTTCAATCATGTTAAGCTAGTTCTTGAATTTGGGTAAATAATGTATTATTTAATGTATGTATAACTATTTATTGGCATAAGTGAATCACTAACAAATAATGTTTTTCGTTACATGTCAAAACAAAAATAAGAAAACAGAAATGAGGATTTACTGAGTTAATTGAACTGTGTGTTAAAATTTAGTAATCTATTAGTATTGTGGAATTGTTGGAGTTCTAAAGTGTATGTTGTAGTAACAGAAAGTTCATAAACTGAAATATATGATGAGGGATATTGGTGCCAAGGAATAGAAAATGATGTTTGCCATAGAATTATGTCTAGAAGGGTAAAAACAAATATTACGTATTACAAATATTAAAGTTTATGCAGGATTTTGAAACCTGTCCCTCAAATGCCGAAATGAGCAAGTTTGGGATAAAGTGATATGTTCAAAGATTTTTTGATGTGATTGATTAACTCGATGGACATGTGCTGAGCTATAATTATTAATTGCAGCAATTTACCTCTTCTCTACCAGTGTATTTTTTCAAGACATTTGCTAAAAATTTGTTTTCATCTGAGTTTATATGACACAACTGAATGCATTAATCCGAATACGTACTCACTAAAAATTCCATATTGGGAGTCAACCATTTTGAGTCAACCACAAGTTTATTTAAATTGCATGACTTCATATCATAAGTTATAAATAGCAAAGACACAAGTCTGCAACTTTGAGTGGATTATTTTAATAGCAAAATATAGCCATTTCCAAAAACTAGGAGGCCAAGATAGTAACAGAACAAACATTGGTAATATTTAGTGGCTTTCTAAGTCTAGTACCACACTACTTAGTTACAGACTTTTAAAAAATTTACCAGAGAAGTTGGATCATTCGTTAAAGCAAATCATGATGTAAAAATTAGTTGCAAAGTTTCGAAAATTGCTAAGAATTTCTAAAAACATAGCGTTGACCCATGGAAGCAGCGAGTACAGTTGTGACAGCTAATCAGTGCGCAGCCCAAATATACATGTATCTGTGTGTCCATATATTTTTATTTATCAAGATCATGGAAACATATTTTAGTTTGTGCAACAAGCATCAAGTTGAAAGGGTTAGCTGAGCATCAAGTTGTCAAGTCGTCAAGTTGCAAATGATTGCTGAAAAAAATAGTTGGTGAAATTTCTAAAATGCCAAACTAGTCAATTCAGTACAAAAAGTTTGTCTTCAAAACACCACCTGTCTAACATTATTGCATTGTATCAGTCAAAACTGCTGAACAGTCAAGACGATGTTGCTGATGTAAATGCACCATATTACTGTGTAGCAGATAACAGCTAAAATAATATTGAATACTCTCTTGCAATGATACTGACCCATAGAGTCAACCATAGAGTTCTTCCTAAGGTACCTAAATAATTAGATATTATGGAAGGCTGCGTTTCATAGTTTTTTAAACGTATATACTTTTTGGATAGACGCAATTTGAGAGAGACAATTCCAGCTTGAAATGCTTTGATTCTTTTATAAAAATTTACTAATTTAAATTGAGTATGCATAAAATCTTTGGTTGATTAATAAAAAATAATTTAGTCACTAGAAATTGTAGTTCAGCAAAGGGATGATGCATGCAGATAATATTAAATTTGATTTGTGTAGAACCATACTACATCGGCTTGTTGCATCTGTCTTTCAACATTTGACTAGTGTTTATGTAGTACCTATTACATAAACACTAGTGTATTACAATAAAACAGATAAAATCAGACCTATGCACTTTCAATTGTGCTCTAAAGTTGATGATCAAATGACAACAATGATAAAATAAATTATAAAGAAATATCAACTACCTCCCGTACATTTAAGAAGCTGTTCCTTATAGTGATGTTGAATTGTTTTGTGTCATTCATCATTGCTATTCTGATGTACCGAACGTCTCCTGCCACGCCGTATCCTTAACTGCGTCAGAATGAGACTATGATCTCAAAACTGTAAAAAATAGCAACAAGCGAGTATAATTTATTCATGCTTGAATGATCATAATCCAATAGCTCATGTCTCTATTGCATCAGAACTCTATCTTATTTTAATAAACATTAGTCGGCTTATTTCTATATGACATTTAATCTATTTCTATTTTATTGAATGTGACGCATGACTAAAATAATGTTTTATCTTTTATATAAATATGTGTGAGTTCCTGTCTGTCTGTTATTTTATGTCCAGTTTTAGCGATATAGTTTTAGAAACTAAAAAAACTGCATCATTATGGAATTCAACTCAAAACCTCTTGCTCTGTGATAGACATGCCATCCACTGCGCCACACAGCCTATTTTTTATATCATTGAATATTTGTGCACATATGCATTACACCGGTTAGAATACGCACACTGGAAGCATGTTTAAAATTACTATTTGACTATTACTAGTAAACTTGAAGATCATGATTGCGTGAAAGGTCATGATTCGCAACGTAATGATTATAAGCATGATTATAAGCATGGCTGCTATGATAGCAGACATAGAGACTAGCTTAAGTTACTAACTCAATTTCCTCAAATTCATTGGGCAAAGAAACTTAGCCATGGTAACTACATTACCTGCCACTGTTTATAAGCTGTTTTTATTACCCGTGCAATGCCAGGAATTCAGTAGTAATAGTCCATATGTTGAAAAGAGTCAACTCTGTCTGAAGAGTTTAACCTAGAAATGAAGTGATAAGATTATTGTGAAACATATCAGCTATCAGCTTCTATACAATGTATGGAGCATTACATGAACATAAACTAGTAGAATATTGCATATATATTATTTCTAGCTCTGCAAATACTGTAAATATCCAATCTAAATAAATTAATTACAGTTTGGTGTTCAATGCATTTTTTAAGATGTGAAACTTATTGCTGTCCCTAATGCATAATTCATTCGCTGGTGTGCTTAATCTTTAGTGGACCTACACACCTGTAGCAATGTATATAGCCTATGTTATATCTATATATATAAATTTTACAATTTGTGTGTATGTGTGTGTTTCGGTTTGTCCAGCTATAGCTATTACAATGTAGGAATGAAATATCCATTTCATGCTAGATTTGATCTTGGAACCTCCCGTTTTTCAGGTAAATATTTTACCAATTAGCTACGCGAGCTGCATTGAAATCTTAGAGCGATAAGAGTGTTTATCTAAGTTGAAATAGGCATACGTATGTATGCTTACTTTATGTTACGGCTTAATGTCATTTTATGCTTGCTCTCACGGCTCTTATTAGTAAGTTACTCAAATTACTAGCTCACCCAAATTAGCCATTAGCATTGCTCAATGCTAATGGCAAGTGGCAGGCAACTACTTTACCTTTCACTGTTAACAAGCTGATTTTTAATATCCATGCAGAGCCTGGCATTCCGCTAAACAAATATAAATATCGTTTGAATTTTCCCTTATAACCTAACAAAGAGCATTCCAATGAATTAAATTTATGTTTGTATCAAAGATCTTTAAATAGATATGCAGATGTACATGTATATATGAGATAGACCAGATACATGTACATTTTGATCAAATACGAGTAAGCAACTTCGGCATAGTTTTACGCTAAATTGCTTATTTTGGAATTGGTTTTGCATTGCTAGGTTTAGTTAAAAACAAGTCAATAACAAACAGTAAGATTCAGCTTGTTGTTTGAATATTTGATGTTTAGTGCATTTTTAGCAAAGCCATGATGTGACAATTTTTGTGATTAAAGATCAAAACATGTACTGCTGGAAAAATATAATATTAAATAGTGCAGACAAAACTATTTTACATATATTCAGATAAAACATACCTATCAAGACGCAATCTGATATAAATAGCTGAAAAAATAGTCAAAGTGCATCATCTCATAAAAACTTGGTAAATTAATGTATATCAGGTTATATATTATTCACCTGAACAATATTAACATAATAAACACTGTTCAAGTAAACAAATAGATAAAATATATATTTATTTGTCTGAACAAGCTATTCAGTAGAGGCAAATGTTTACTCTGGTATTAGCTGTTAGCAGCAGTTGTTTGTGTGAGACAAAATTCACATGGCGAGTATGTTTAGCCAGTGGCTATTATTCCTAGATTTCAAAACAAGACTGAACAATAGATGAATTACTCATCGGTCTGGTTGTTCTATTGGCTATCTAACAATGGAGCAAAAAGTGATGAATCAGTAACATCTTATCACAGACAAATTAAGGACTATTTTTAACACATGTGTAAGGAGTCTAAATATGGATATGACTCTTTTCATAGCATTCAGCAGTTTGTAGCATCATGTTCTTAGCTGTTTTTGAGTAGGGAACTAATGAAACAAAAATGGTGAACCACTGAAGCATGCCAAAACTCTTTTGAAATATTTTGCAAATGAGCAACAAATGACGGATGACCTTTCATACACCAACTAACGCTACATTCCTCTATGTACATTGCTATTGTAGGCAGAAGATTTGAGTAGTAGTAGCCATTTTAGGCCAAAGATGGTAAACTAAAACTACCAGAGACCTGGAGGCTTCACTACTCATTTCAAGATCTTTGGTCTTTCAGTAAAGCATTTTTTCTGCAACTGGTTATCACCAGATGCTACTGATAGTTCCTATGGCTACTGGTATAGCAGATGCTTTCATGTTGTATTACCTTCGCCTTTCTATCTTTTCGGATAGTAGCTAATATTTTTCCATTTTCTCCTTTTCTTTGATGGCTATATTGTAGTCTGGTGAAATCACTATGTGAATTATTTGACCAACTGATCCCCTATCAATTACCAAAATATCAGGTGAGCAGGTAGCACAGGTGTATTTGCTTGTATGTAGAAATCCCAATGAGCCTTAACGCCACCATTTTCATTTGCCTTCTCTGGATTTTCCACCAATGCTGGCGAGTATTTGGGGAATAGTGTATGTACCTACATCTGTTCACCACAACTGCTACATTATTTGATGTGTGTGGTGGTTTAATCAGAGCCTACCAACTGCTTGCACTCCCTAATGATATGCTAAATATTCTCATGGTGTTTTTGCAGTCAGCATCAAGAGCTATCCTTATTGTCGTAGATCTTTGCTTAGAGCTGTCTGGTAGGCAGCACCAGTTTTTGAGCAGTCAGGAGTATTGGCTCAGATCAAAAATGCTTTGGTAGAGATCCCCAACCTTTGACATCTGTTCATGGTGCTGGTCTCAATAGACATGGAATGCCACTTGATACCATCTCTTGCTGTGAATAATAGAGTGACAGCATGCAGCAACTTATCTGAACCTGCCATCAAGGCTAAAATCTTAGACTTTCTTTTTTCTTCTCGAGGTTCATTCTTCATTCATCCACTCTGACGTAATTGAGTAATACTTCACAAAGCCTCATGTGTGGTTAGTCGAATATGAACTGAGCCAATCAAGTTGAACCATGAGACAAGCTACTAATGACGTGTAGAAGCATGAAAGATCAAGTGCAGTGGCCTTTCGTGAGACTCAATCTACAGCTGTTGATTACGGGCCGAGTGTCTATAGAACCTCAAAAGTCACTTGATGTAAGCTGAAGAAAACAAGCCTTAAGGTTGTGACACGCTTTTTTAAGCTTTGAGCTTGATTACGAACTCTGCATCAGATGGCATCTATGTTGATGTTTGAACACATTCAATGCAAGATCACCTCAACCAAAGCTGTAATTTAGACTTGCAATAAAAATACAGCTGCAGACGATCATATCGTGCTTCAATAATTACGTCAAAATGACCTTAACATATGAGCTGTTAACTAAGCTATAACAATGCTACTTTGAAAATCTAAAATAAGCTGAGAAACATTAAATATGAACAGAAATATGCATGCATTGTCTGTACCAAACAGCACTAAAATAGCATATCTTGAATAAAAACAGAATATCCATATGGCACTGCAGGAAAGTCAGGGTTAACTGCTGAGTTTTTTACAATTACAATTTGCAATTTTTTGTCAAAATTTTGCAAAAATATGAATAGATTAGGTAAAACATTTCACAAACTGAGACAGGTATTACATACTAAGCTAGGTATTATAAAGATATTATAATATTAGACGTAAGTATTATCAGAAAAAGTTTACTGAAAGCCGGCAATGACCAATTACATCAATAGACATTACGAAACTAGTGCGCTGGGGATTAAATAAAATACAATAGGTCATTGCTCCATGTTATTTCTATTTTAAAACCTCAGCTTTACAGTATGCTAATCATTTTAAGTCAGTGCTTAGCTGTTGACCTGGCTGATTGTGCAAAAAGACTTTTTTGTTTGAATGCTAAGTATTACATTAGAGAAACCATGAGACAGGGTTTTAACAGTTTTGTTCAGTAATAACGGTTTTTAACTTAGATTTATGTCAAAATGAATTATAGTTTTATTTTTTTTGCCTACCCTTAGCTATTGAAATGCTGATGGCTTTTATGGCTGGGTGCAAAATACTTCTCATCTGCGCATATAAAGCAACAAATCTGTAAGCGAGCAAGTGTACCTATGTGCTGTGTGTATCTATGTTATATAAACCTCCAAACAACTGCGTAGAAATGTTAGGAAAATGTCATTTGTACTGCTGACCACCCCATGAAAGCTTAAGAAAAAGTTTTTTTAAACTGCTAAAATGAATTAATAGTTTTTATTTATTCACAATTAAACTTAAAAAGTAATTTTAAAAGCTTTAGACATTTAGCCTCAACAATATCAACTTGTATTTCACTGCGAGAAAGACTCTCTGTTAATAACACTGTTGAGTCTTTCCGAATTGACTAAGAAATAGGTTCAAATGACAAATTTAGTTATTAATTAGTCAAGAAAAGAACACTAATGACATGATTAACTTATTTATTCAAAAGTTTTCTACGGCTGTCAATGAGTTAGCACCTCTTGAAACTAGAAAAGTCAAGTTAGAATCTTTACCTATCTGGCTTGACAAAGAGGTACAGCAAAATATAAAGTCGAGAAAAAAACTGAAAAACTGCAAAGATTGGACTGCTTACAAAAAAAGCAGCGCAATTTTGTCACAAATCTCATTAAAAGAAAAAAAACAAAATGTATCGATGAACTTGTTAAGCAGTCAAAGCCTGGTGATACGCGTAAGCTTTGGCAAGCTTTGAATGTAAAAAATAAGAAACCTCAAAGCTGTGACACTTGTTTGTCAGCTTCAGAACTTAACTCACATTTTGTGTCTATTGCAAGTAAACTTTCAAATTCAATTTTACAGTCATCCAATCCTTATTTGTCTTGTCAAAACACTGAGTTGAAGACCACATTTAATGAGTTTCCAAAATTTACTCCTCATGATATTGTAAAATATATCAGTAACATTCTTAATTCCAAAGCCTCAGGCATAGACAATATTTCTGTAAAAATGATAAAAGCAACTCTTCCATTCATTGTACCTATTATCACTGATATGTTTAACAGAATATTGATTGATGGCTATTTTCCTTCAGCATGGAAACATGCACGAGTTACTCCATTGTTTAAAGGAGGAGATAATAGCAATCCATCAAATTTCCGCCCTATTTCAGTACTCCCTATTTTATCTAAAGTTTTTGAAAAGCACTTAAATATTCACATCTACTCTCATTTGTCCAAAAATAATATTTTACATCCTTATCAGTGTGGTTTCAGAAAAAGTCATTCATGCACTGATGCTGTTCATAAACTAATCTCAGATTGTTTGGATTTGAAAACCAGAGGTGAGAAGATTTTCTTGATGTTTTTGGATTTCAGCAAAGCTTTTGACTGTGTCAATCACAAAATATTATATCATAAACTAGAACTTGCTGGTTTTAAAAATAAATCGTTGCAAATACTTCAATCCTATTTTCACAAAAGACGCCATAAGGTCGTCATGAATGACAAGGAATCATTGACACTAGGTATTGAGGTTGGTGTTCCACAGGGGTCACTTATTGCGCCAGTATTATTTTTAATATATATAAATGATCTTCTTAGACTTATTCTAAAAGGCTTTGCCTACGCCGATGATACTGTTTTTGTCAGTTATCACAAAGATGTGCAACTTCTTGAGACGAACTGCAATCTCATCATGCAAATTATCAGCAACTGGTGTACAGCAAATCATATGACAATCAATTTACAAAAATCACACTTTCTTCTTTATAATACTGATGAAAACCTTCGCAACAGCTTTACTCTTAAGTTTAACAGTCAATCCATCACATGTAGACATGAGAAAAAATTGTTAGGATTTGTTTTGACAGATCGACTCTCATGGAATAATCATGTCGACACTATTTGTAGTAAGGTCACGAAGTCGTTGACTCTGCTCCAGTTTTGCAGGCCATACATGAACTCAAAATCTGCTATTGCATTTTATTATCAGTTTATATTTTGCCATATTATTTATGGTATCCACATTTATCATAATCTAGCTCCAAGATATGTCACTAAGGATTTATTTTTGTTGCAAAAAAGAGCATTTCAACTCATGGCAAATTTACATCATATGCCTGCATATATTATTCCAACAAACAATCTTTTCAAATCTCTGCGCCTTCTTACTCTGCCTATGCTAAATATTTATTTTACTTCAATTCAATGTTTCAAGATTTTTCATGGTTTGTGTCGTCGTTTTTTACATGACAATTACAGGTTCTCAACTCATTTCAACTTACGTGATATGAAAAAATTGCATACAATCACTAACAATCATTTTGAAAATGTCATTGCCAGCTGCTTTAACAATCTTCCACCTAATATCCGTTCTCTTAGCAGAGAAAGGCATTTTAAACACTATTTGTCAGACTATTTATTCAATTTTAATGGCTAACTGTTGCTTTTTTCCCCTTTTTTTTTGTTTTACTATTGTTGTATGGCCTAATTTGAAAAACATTTCTATTTGTGAAATGAAATTATTGCCAATAAAGTACTATATATATATATATATATATATATATATATATATATATATATATATATATATATATATATATATATATATATATATATATATATATATATATATATATAAGAACAAACAGTAAGATTTAGTTTTGCTATTTGCATATTTGAGTTTGTGTGCAATTTATTTTTAGCAGAGTCATGATGTGATATTTTTGTGTGATTTAAGATCACAATGTATCCTGCAGTAAAGAAAATATTAAATAGTGCAGACAAATCCAGTTTTACATTTCTTCATAAACAAAATGGCTCCAATCTTTACTCTTCAAATTTTGTATAAGCTGCGCCCAAGTACTTGTGAAATTTATTTTTTTAGAAAAATCTTTATAGCCAAGTTTTTTATTTGTATTAATGCAATCATCAGTTTTACTGTCACTAACTTAATATTTATATTCTGTATTGAGTGGTTCACAAATTTCTTTACTTGTATTGTAAATTCATTCATACTTTTATGATTAAGGAATTGTAGCACTTTGTTTCTGTTGATCACTTTTGCCTTTTAACTGCACTTCTCTGTAAAACTCATTAAACTCACACAGACATGTTGCAAATAATATACTTTTTCTTCTCTCACTACAACTCTTTTGTATGATTTATATATATAGGCTATATGTTCTGTTCTATATTATATATAATTATATATAATATACATTATAATTATATTTACCATATATTGTATATAAATATAAATAACTAATATAAAAATATATTTAAATATATATATTATATATAAACAATATATTATATAATAGTTGATTAATTAATGTAATATTAATAATATATTTATATTAATAATATTTAATATTTATATTAATAATATTTATATTATTAGTAATATAAACATTTATATATTTATGATATTATATATAAACAATATATAATATAAAAAATAACATACTATGTATAATATATATAAATATATATATATATATATATTATAGAGTACAGAGGTATATTAGAGTATAGAGATATATTATAGAGTACTCAACATCGAGTGCTAAGACTACAATTAGTGCAAGGAATAGTATATATATAATATATATATATATTTATATATATATTTATATATAAATATATATATATAAATATATATATATATTATATATATACTATTCCTTGCACTAATTGTAGTCTTAGCACTCGATGTTGAGTACTCTTTATTAACTTTACTTAAGTAATCATTTTTATGGCAGGTTGCCATTTTACTTTTAATATTGCATTTCAGAGATATAATAAACATATTTCATTATTGCTGTTGTTAGTTAATTTACATGTACGTACAGTAGGTTAGGCCTACAGCTTGAATTAATATTTATTTTATTGTTGTAAAACATAGGTTCAAGATAGTAGTAGAATAGGTCTGACTTTTATACATTCTTTTGTTTTGCGTAATTGACCATTTGAATTTTATTTCAAAACAACTTGACAACTACCATGGGCATACAACCTCTCAAAACACCACGTCATCGCACTGGCCGTCTACATGTCTCCCAATTATTACGGAGGAGGAGAAATAGAAGGTCCTCACAGCAACCATCAACATCAAATGCTAATGTTCAACAACACACTATTCAAAATAATAACAACAACTCATCTGATTCGGAGAATTCTTTAGTACGTTGAATACAGTCCTTGAAAACAGAACTTGAAAACGGTTCAAAAAGTCCTTGAAAACAGTTTTAGCTAGATCTACTTATGAGTTCAGTTTAAAACAAGCTTTTATCGAGTGAACTAGAATTAGTGTTAGATAAGCTAGATTATCATCACGACTAATACAAATGTTGATGTATACTTACGGTTGCTTCATTCCTTTTGAAAGCTGCTATGCAGCAAATTACTCACCTAAATGTTTCAACTCACCCAAAATAAGTAGTCTTATTACCTAAAACTCTAATTCCTTCAACTCTTAGACCATCAATCATAACTTTACAGAGATAGCTGCACTCTTGTAAAATGTACAGTAAACTTTCTACTGACATCTCTTACAATTTTTAGTTCAAAGAAATTGTTATTGAATTTTGTTGCATTTAACATGTTAGCTTCACTGCTATAAAAATAATATAGTTGACAATCTTCAAATGTGAATAACTTGTTTTGAGAACGTTTATGTTATAAGGATTTTATGTTATACGAACAAATAAAGTTGATGTCAATCATTTTACGAGTTCCAAGATTGCTTTAAACTTTTGCCCATTCAAGAAAGAAAACTACAAGACGCAATCTATTCAAATGGTTTTTTCACTTTTTAGACAGCAAGGTCTACTCTGCAAAACAAAAAATAGAGAGCGATGTATACGTCCAAAATAAAGTAAAAAACAAATTTATATTTACTATAGTAAGAGTGGTGTCTGTTTGTCTATCCATTTGTGTGAAGCAAGGCTTAAAGGGTCAAACAAAATATCACTTTTAACGAGACTATAACTCGTGACATTCACCTTGGTAGACCAATGCTCTATGACTTGCATCAGCTGACCAATCAGAGGTATATCTGGATAATTGTGCAGCTACCTATTCTTTGTGTTTAATCGGCACATTGGTCGGTCTCTCACGGCACACTGAACTACCACGATAATAGCACATTTAATAGAAATGTCCTGTATGTTGTTTTCTCTCCCAATTGTGACAAGAGGGAAAGAGATCTTTTAAAGCTATAAATGGATTCTCCTTACTCCTATTGCATTTGAGAATGTACACCGACTGGATGTTTTACGCTATGTTGAATTTTTTACGCGGATTGAATTTACGTTAAAGGTTTTTGTTATAGAAGCGTCTACTGTTTTAGGGATTCACAACTTGTTTTATTGGCCAAACATATCACAGCTGCTTGTGTCTGTGCTCGTATTTATTGCCAATTTTTTGCTATAATGGGTATGTTTGCACTCTTTTGCATTATTGATTATTATACCCACTATCTAAATAAGAGCAATACCTGGCTACCTTCACCTAATCACACTTCTAGGAATTAAAGACAAGTGAATCAACAGATAAGCAAAGAGTTAGACAAGTTACAGCGACTTAAGGAAGACAGGACATAATACTGTTAGAATTAACAAACAACACATTATTTTATTGTATTTTACTTTTACTGCCAGAAGTTTCAACACATTGCTACGTTATTGAAGCAGATTTCAACACACTGGTTCATTAAAACCTTTAAAAACCGGCTGACACAAAATTTTTCAAAATTCTTTAGAGATTAGACAATTCTAAATAGAATAATATTAGCTGTAAAAATATATAATACGATGTTCTGATCTGAAATGCATCACAAACTGCAATACAATGTTAACCAAATTGAAGTTTCAATCCTTTTAGATCTTTCATTTCTTGGTAGATCCAGTCATCGATCACATCATTTTGTTGCACAGTTAACTCAGTTTTCCAAGCTCCAGATTGGCCTGAACAAAACAGATATAGCAAGCAAAGGTTCAACAAGTGAATTATTTATTGCCCAAACATATTTCTCTATGACGATCATATAGAATGTATTATTGAGTTTACAAAAAGGGGCACAAATTTAGCAGTATTCCATTTGCAATAGCCCCAAAGGATTATTAAATAATACTGTTATTTCTTTCTGTGAAACGACGAGTAACAGTTTAACGCGAGAAATTTTTTTATAACTTTATGCACTAAGCAGCTTTTAACTAAAATTTTATTTTACTTTTTCAATAGTACAGATCTCAATATTCTCACATTACTATAATTATACTATTAGTACTTCTATTTATAACTATAATTAGTATTTATACCTATACACTATTAGCACTCATATCTATACACTATTAGTACTCCTACCTATACACTATTAGTACTCCTATCTATACACTATTAGTACTCCTATCTATACTCTACTAGTACTTCTATCTATACACTATTAGTACTTCTATCTATACACTATTAGTACTCCTATCTATACACTATTAGTAGTCCTATCTATACACTATTAGTATTCCTATCTATACGCTATTAGTACTCCTATCTATACACTATTAATACTCATATTTATACACTATTAGTACTCCTAACTATACACTATTAGTACTCCTATCTATACACTATTAGTACTCCTATCTATACACTATTAGTCCTCCTATCTATACACTATTTGTACTCCTATTTATACACTATTAGTACTCCCATCTATACACTATTATTACTCCTATCTATACACTATTTGTACTCCTATCTATACACTATTAGTACTCCTATCTATACACTGTTAGTACTCCTATCTATACACTGTTAGTACTCCTATCTATACTCTCTTGGTACTGGTACTCAGTCATATTACTTCTCAGATAAAAAAGGTGAGATAAAAGAATTGAGAATAAAATTATTACTGATACTTCAGTTATATAGCCATACCTCTACGGTGCATCGGGTGAAGTAAGCCTTCTGCATTTTTTCTGTTCTCAAATGTGTTCGCTTCAACTATTGCCATTAGCTGCCATTCAGACAACTCCAGGCCAAGAAACTTGGCAACCTTCTTAATGTTGCCTTTGAGATCCTGCAAGATTTTTTGAATTGTATCTTATTGAAGCTCTACAAACCCCAACTCTATTCTCCTTCATTTAAAAAGTTACAGCTTTATTGTTTTTAGCAAAGTTCTTTCCAACTGATGTTTTATAACCTCTGGTTTAAAACGTAGGCCTACTGTATATGTTTATTTAGTTATAATTAACTTTTATTTGTCGTTCAGCAAGCAGGTAAGTGTAAGTTAAATTACTATGGGTATTTATGTGGTACAAATTGCTGACTCAAGGGTTTACCAAACAAACCAGAATGATGAAATTAAAACTACTATGGGTATTTATGTGGTACAAAATTCTGACTCAAGGATTTCACCAAACAAGCCAGAATAATGAAGTTAAACTACTATGGGTATTTGTGTGGTACAAAATTCTGACTCAAGGGTTTCACCAAACAAACCAGAATAATGAAATTAAAATTACTATGGGTATTTATGTTATACATAATACTGACTCAAGGGTTTACCAAACAAATCAGAATGATGAGAAAACGAAACTGTACTAATGATAGTCCTATATAATCATAAATAGCCATTTTTAATTATAAGTACCATACTACAAGATAGTAATTACAAACAGTAAACCTGGCAACGTTCAGGAGTTCTTCAATTTTCAATCAGATAGCCTGCAAGTTGGTGTTTAAGTGGCTGGGTATCTGCAGCTAGAAGAGGAGCTTTAAAAGCAAATATTTTTGTCAACCTGACTGAATGTACAGTGTGTGAAGTTTGGATGAAACTGGCCACAAATCAGAAATGCGGTGTTTATGTAGACTAACAGACAGAAACAATGACAAATAAAAATGGGATTTATTAATAAAAGTGAATGTTAGGGCATTTATACTGATACTTCTTTTGTTAAACACTTGAAGAAGATAGTATCTGACACAGACCAACATGTCAGAGTGACCGCATGACACCTATTAAAGGAGCTGATGGTAGTTATGGTCAGCAACACCAGAAGATTAACCTCTAAAATCAGTTTATATGATAAACCAATTGAAGAGAAAAAAATTACATTGGTTGCAGTATGCTGAATGGTGACCTTTACTATACAAATATACATATGTAGGAGTGCAGCGCTATTTTTAAAGCAAGAACAAGTCTAGACATCTGTTTAACCTTGGTATCACCTTTATACCAAAAAAGGCCTATGTTTGTCTGCAGTGTTACATTCGCAGCCCGAGCAAGGTTGTATGAGTTTACAGTGTTGCTTTCACAGTAAAAACCAAGCATATGCATATATGTAGTCATTCATTGACAGCTCTAACAGATCTATACCTGCGTACAGCATTACCTTTTGCATGGTTTCAAACTGCAGGTTCAGCAAGTTTTGGTTGCTCCTGTAGTACCACCATTCTTTCACATACCTGAAGTAGCTGCCATAAATGACTGCAACATAATTTAGACAACACTATCTCACACGTTAATGCTGGTGAAATGCTGGGATACACTTTTTAACTTCATTTTTAACAACGCGTATGTCATCTCACGCAACTCTTGGCATAGAAATCATGAGTACAGCGCACTCTCTATTGGGCCTCATAGTTTAACATTGCGCAGCTTCCTCTGATCTCAAATGTGTCTCATCGTATTCCATCACATGGCATCAGATGCTAAATCCAAGCTATTCTACTTCGATGTATTGGGTGCAAGCGATAGGCTGCATGCAAACATTGAGATGTGTAAAATTGAATACAAATAGCGTCGATCGCTTGAAAATTTGCTAGTGCACTTTTAAACAGAATGTTGGCTGTATCTGCAAATTCATTTAGTCTTCTCCTTAGCAATGTCAATGATAATCATAGATGACTCAATAACACGCCGAAATAATACGCAAGTGTTTTAAATCAAATAGTTTGCTTGCTTTCTCTTTGATAGCAAGAACTTGTGCGTGCTCTGTAAGATTGTACAAGTTGTGCAAGGGATATTAAGACATGTGAATGTGGAACTTTTTAAAGCGTATGCATTCTTTTTAAATGCCAGTAGACTATAAGCAGCTAAGAAACTAGATAACCAATATATTTTTAAGCATACCTATGCTGCTTACCAAAATTAGAGCTGATATAAGAGAAGCTATAATGCCTTCAACCTACTCTACCATTTCCTTTAACCCACCTTACTATTTCCTTTACCTACTGTACCATTCCCTTAAACCTACTGTACCATCTCCTTTACCTACTGTACCATTTCCTTTAAACCACTGTACCATTTCCTTTAACCTACTGTACCATTTCCTTTAACCTACTGTACCATCTCCTTTACCTACTTACCATTTCCTTTAACCCACTGTACCATTTCCTTTAACCTACTGTACCATTTCCTTTAACCTACTGTACCATTTCCTTTAACCTACTGTACCATTTCTTCTACCTAATGTACATTTCCTTTAAACCACTGTACCATTTCCTTTAACCTACTGTACCATTTCCTTTAACCCACTGTACCATTTCCTTTAACCTACTGTACCATCTCCTTTACCTACTGTACCATTTCCTTTAAACCACTGTACCATTTCCTTCAACCTACTGTACCATCTCCTTTACCTACTTACCATTTCCTTTAAACCACTGTGCCATTTCCTTTAACCTACTGTACCATTTGTTCTACCTAATGTACATTTCCTTTAACCTACTGTACCATTTCCTTTACCTACTGTACCATTTCCTTTAACCTACTGTACCATTTGTTCTACCTAATGTACATTTCCTTTAACCTACTGTACCATTTCCTTTACCTAATGTACATTTCCTTTAAACCTACTGTATCATTCCCTTTAACCTACTGTACCATTTCCTTTAACCTATTGTACCATTTCTTTCAACTTACTGTACAATTCCTATAGTCTATTGTAAAAAGTGCACCATTTCCTTTAGCCTACCATACCATTTCCTTGAATAAACCATTCTATGAATTCCTGCCATTCTGTTGTAGGAAGGATATATCCTAGCTTTTTGTAGAATGGGTACATGCTGCAGAGAACATCTTTGGGGTTCCTTAAGCAGTTTATTGTCTACAACAGTTCAATGCAATAGGTACATACATGTCTTTGACACTTAGCTTTGCCCTGAGCATACGTAATTTTTACAAAGGCAGCGTTATTCAAAAGGTTTCCCAATCAAACTAGCTACCCATGATATATAAACGCTGAGTAACTTAACTTAAAACAACAGTTTTTTTCAGAAAACAATATACGCATATGATCTAGACTTGATTAACTGTTATGATGTGAATAACTATTGGCATGTGTCGCACTATGCCCATTACCACAGTTGCAGGAGTTCTTATCTTTTTTGCTATTGGCAGTAGGCATTAACATTAAGTTCATGACAGTAGGTTTTATCTATGAAAGTTTCATGTATGAACAAAAGTGTGCAATTTAGAACGAATTTATGCATTTATGCTGATATTTTTAATAAAACATGTATTAAATAAATGTATATATAATATAGTATATGTTCCATAGCCATATATATATACTATATAGTTTTTCATTGTTTTATATATAGATGTTGTGTGTTGGCACTCTAAAAGATGTGTTGTATTGATGTATTTCAATGACACTAAAAAGCTAAAATGCTCTTTAAATATTGCTAATTTTATTCATTTATTCTGATAAATATAATAGTTTTTATTTAATTTTAGAATACTTCAAAACTTTTCACTATAGTTTCTATGCCAACCTTGACTCTTCCTTCTCTGACATTGGGTGGAAGAAGAGTCCAAGGCAAATGAGTTATTATGATCCGAGGGCTATCTGCTCCTTCAACACCAACTAATTCTCCTTCTTCTACATCTGAAAATTTGAGAATTAACTGAAACAAGACACATTACTATATTAAGAAATAGATTGCAAGCAGTTCATTACACATACTTTTTGCTTCTTTGGCTCATGGGTAATTAATTGCCTGTTTAAAAAAGAAATTTTTAATTTTGAAAAAATTGTTTCAAACCTGAAATTGAAAAAGCTCATTTAAATATTTATAATCATTATACAACATGTATAAAAAACCTACCAAAAGTTATGTTTTCTATGAACCAAAAAGTTTTGCATCAGTGGTTAACTAATGCAATGCACAAAGGTTATGAATATATTTTTATTTAAAAAATGCTTTACTCAGCTCTTCCAGATCAGGATGAGTCTTTTAGTAACGTAAAAACTATTATACAGTAACTAGTCCAAAATGATGATTTAGTACATATATATATAGTTACAGTACTAGTTTTCTGTTTTATCATTGACATTTACTTGTATTTCTATTAATTTAAAATAATTCAAATTAAAGTTAACTAAAATATAATAATTACAAGAATTTAAACCTAATTTATTGATATTGACAGTTAAGAACATTAAATAAAGGTATCACTGCTCAAGTAATAAAAAGAGAGAATCCAAGAGATCATACATACTTTTTTATGCAACAACATTATATACAAAATTCATGATGACGTACTTCTATTCATATTCCCTAAAAGTTGAGAAAGCAGCAATCGAGAACTTGCTGACTGTTTGTGTCAAGTTTCGTTAGACAACTCCGTTAATGAATTGTCTAATATTATAAGGTTTTTCACATTTATATTTGTGCTTACAAGAGTTCTGTGAAGTATTTTCATACTTTCACTAATATATAGCTGTAGTATACATGTATTCCGGTTTGCTAAAACAGATGCTTGGTAAACACTACAATTCTTCCATGTCTCCTGTTCTCAGCCTGCCACAGGTTGTCCCTGCTTGACCCCAGTACACACTTTTTAAATACTTTTTGTGTATTGTGCTACAATTTGAGTAATGTACCTGTTTGCTGTCTGTAGCAACACTGAGCAGAGCAGAAAACATCATCAAGTAATCTAGATTTAAAGGATGGTTGGGGCTTTGAGAGCCCTCTCTACATTAGATAGTGACTTTGACCACCTAAACCCATAAAATCGGATTCAGTATAAACATATTCTATTATGACTTTATATCTAAATTTATAAAATAAGCATGAATTTCAATGTTGAAAAATTTAAATAAAACACTTAACAAGTTTTATTCAAATTGTTGTTGAATAGCAATACAACTTATATTGTGTTGTTATGAACAGCATAACGATACAATATGTTGTGCTACTCAATAATATAGATTATAAAAATTAGCATGAAAATACTTATAATATGTTATTTTCAATATTGATATTTTGGCTTGTGACAGTGAGTCGTTATCTAGTGCATTATTTCAATTTCAATATAACAATCGGTTTTAGTAATGCCAAGATGCTTGCGCTGGCCATAAAAATCTTCGTAAATATTACCTGAACTTTTAGTCATGAAAAATGATTGGTTGACCTCCAGAAGTGTTGTGTAGTCTATGAAGGTAGCATTTCTTGGCAGCATTCCTTTCTCTTTGTATATGGATTCGATGATGTCGTGAACTAACAGAGTGCCTATAAACAGCCATTTGGAGTTGTTTTTCTTGGACTAATTTGGAGTTAAGGAAGCATAACTCACAAAGCTTGCAAAGGTCATTTGCATTTTATGATTTTCTAGTGAACAAAAGCTAGATGTAGAAGCTTTAATGATTTTTCATGTAAACAAAAGCTTACCTGTTTTGGGATAAGTAGCAATGACAACGTCATCAGGTCTGAAGTTGTCATAGCTTTCACTAGCAACAGTCCTGTCACGGCTGTGAATCATAGAGGAGAACCAGACATCTTTGTATTGAAATGGATCACACATGCCATATAATTCTTTAGATACACCTTCAAATGCAAACCAATACAATTTGTTTATTTTGAAAATATCATTGCTAGCTGCTTTAACAATTTTCCACACTCTTCTAACTCATATTTGTTTCCCTAAGAGAGAAAGGTTTTTTAAACATTATATGCTAAATTATTCATTTGATTTGTTTGGCATAATTTAAAAAAGGGTC
Organism: Watersipora subatra; assembly: GCF_963576615.1. Classification (NCBI taxonomy): domain Eukaryota; kingdom Metazoa; phylum Bryozoa; class Gymnolaemata; order Cheilostomatida; family Watersiporidae; genus Watersipora; species Watersipora subatra. Next base: position 12,009,315 of record NC_088709.1, read on the forward strand.
TGCTGGAAATGAAATGGTTGCCAATAAAGCAATGTATATATAAGCAGTTTTATATTTGTGTAATGATACTTATATAAAAGTACTAGCTGTGCTACCCGGCGTTGCTCGGGTATGGAAATTCTGCTTATAAACAATGAGAGCTAATGAGAGTTGCTTGTCACTTCTTATTAGCCTATGGCCTATTGCCAATGGATAATTTGAGTAAGCTTGTGAATAAGAGCTAGGGCTTCTCATGGCTTTGCGTCATGACCGAAAGTGTAGCGTATTTGCTACCATATAGCAATATATATTGCCTAGCACATCAATCAACCTCGTGTGGCTTAATTGGTAGGGCATCGGACTGGTGAACCCGAGGGTCTGAAATCAAATCTTCTGTGATATGGACTTTTTATTCCAAGGTTTTAATAACTATAGATGGAACTATGGTGGAAGAAATATGTATATTGAGTAGAGACAAATTTAGTTTTATGAATAAAAACAATAAAAATAGTGAAATGTATACATGTAAGTCTGGCAGTGAGACTACTAACTACAATATTAGCAATAATAAAATGCATGTACATGTATATTGTTACTGCCAACATACCACACTTCCCTAACTATACACTACATGCTAACTGACAATGCCATCAGAGAACCGTGAATTACATATATCAGTGTTTAACTTGACTATTTGAGATTGAAACTTTTCTGTTCGGCCCATTAAGTTGATCGGAAAGAGTTCATTGTTTCAAAAGACATTCAATTATATCACATGTAGAAATGTATAGAGAAAACACTTGGGGGTCACTGGCTAACATTTATGATCACAGACCATAAGCCACCAATTAAAGTGAGGTAACCAGCAAGCTACTAAGTTAAACGTTAACATTACAAAGGGAAATTGAATAACACACTATCTCTGCAGATGGGTTCAATACATTTAAAATGTTTGCTGGCCATAGAAACGTAGTTTAACCTTGTTCAAATGCTTTTCTTCTTTCAATTTTTCATGTTACTTTGATAATTATATAATTCTTAACAGTAGTGTTCTGGAGATTATACCACCTTATCCTCTATTGAATGGCAATATGAATGATGTAAGAGAAGGTAGATAACTCCAAACACTGCTTGTTATTCTATGAGTTAAGTATGGGATATTGGTAATAAATAGTATCAGCCACTTTAATAGTAGATACCCTATTAAAGAGTCATAAATGTGTCAAAATATTAACTTGTATTAGAGGACTGTTATGTAGGGCATTCAGAAGTAGGTAATTTGCCTCATTAAAGGAATTGTTTATGCTAAAGTGTGGAAGTTTTGGGTGTACATTTAGGTGCTTCTAGCTTCTGTGCTGATAGTAATGTATATTAAACAGAAGATGGCTTGTTAGTTAGCCAAATGCTCATAGCAAATCCGGTTTGTTACAGTTACAGCACAGAACTTGTTCTACCAACTTCACCTTCAATTTGTTCATCCCAATGAGAAGCGAAATCAATTCATTCGGTCGAAGTAAATGCATAAACAATCAAACAAAAGCACTTACTTTTTCACACAATTGAACCCTACAACCAAAGGTCATACAATCATTAAACTGTCGCCGTGCAGCCTAGTAAACAACTGAGCACATCTGGAGATGCTTACCGAGAGAAACTTTAAAAAGATTTGTTAGCAGTTTTCCAACCACGCACACAACGGCAGCAACTTTCCTTGGTAGCGCTAAAGCACTCATTGCAATGCTTTCTGACTAACAAATGCGTACTAACTGATGAGGAATGTGCTAACTGACGAGGAGCGGTGAGGCCTGACTCGATATGATTAATCATGTCAAGTTAATCCCAGTTGTTGGCATGCACCATGTACCATACAAGGATGGTCTACTCAACTGCTTATTAAATGTTGGTGAAATCGTTAGCCTCAGCGTGTTTTTCCACTTTTTGTATACTGATCTTTTTCAGCTTCAAATGATTTAAAAAAAAGAAGATATTGTTTCCAACACAAAAGCAATCTAATAAGTATTAACAAATTTTATTATATTATATCCCATTATATGATACTGTAATAAATTGTAATATATTACACAATATCATATTAACTTTTATTATATTATACTACAATATATTAGAATGTAGTGTATTGCGTCATCTTTTGTCGTGTCATATATATCATATTATATTATAAGCATTATTTGCCATATGTTTTACATACTATAGCATATATACATATTATGTATTATATAATATTTAGCTATGCATCTTTAATTCAGCTTGACTTGTTTTCCATATGCTACATAAAAATACATCAGACTATTAATGTTTAATTTAGCCTATTTATGAAACCCTCGCAGGTAGGCTGCTACCTTGAATCAGAATATTCAAAAAGCTTACAGATCTTTGAGTTTTGTAAAGTGCCATTATCTTAGGCTACGTAGCTATAGGGGCATATTTATTTCAGTTGTAGATCTTCACAGCCTTGCCAGTCATGAGCAGCTTTTTCATACTAATCATTGCTAACAACTTTCTTCCTTTCTTCTGAATGTATCTTCAAATGCATTTCTTCAGAATGTCTTTTAAATGAATTTTTTCTGAATGTATCTTCAATGCATTTCTTCAGAATGTCTTTTCAGTGCATTTTTCTTTAATGTCTTTTCAATGCAATTCTTTTGAATATTTTTAATGCGCTTCTTTTGAAAGTTTTTCCACGCTTAGTGAATTGTTATTTTAATGATCAACACTGGCCTGTTTCTTACTGACACATGCTGTATCAGTATTATAAATATCAATGAGGGAAGATGTATATCACCTATTAATACAAGATACATGTATAATAATGTTTTACCAAGTTTGAACCAGTTGTAGAGTTGTGTTATCCAGGGTTAATGTGGGATATGCCAGAGGTTGATCCATTCCAGAAGCCATTTGTATGTAAAAGATGCTCATAAATCAAAACTTTTGAAACTATCAGTGCATGACAACCCCGCAAATGGTAGTTGGTAACCTAACCTTGCTTTTACTTCAGTCCAAGAGATTGTTATTGTAAGAATATAGTCACGATGTAGTCTATACTAAATTTCTATTGAATAGATGTATACATCGTTTATTGGAAGTGTAGCCTGTGTTGCTGAACATTGAAAAGCAGGATTAAGAAATTTGTGACCGTTAGCTATATACTTGTGAACTCTAGCAACTGTTTTGTTCACTTTTGACGTCAGGTTAGCCTGAATCCTTCATTGAATGCGCTACATGTAGACACAATAGAGCAGCTATGGCCAAATGGCGGATCTCTGTAGTTTTTTGTGTGGATCTTTCAAGTTGACTGCCAAAAAATATTTTTGAAGTATTTTTTCAAAAATTTGGTTTAAAAAAGATTTTTGTAAACTTTTCTTAGAATTTTTGTAAATTCATTGTTTTCAGCAATGAATTTTGTAAAAAACAATCAAAGAACACGGCTCACAAATACTCCTCTTCATGAACTTTGAGAGCCGCTGTACGTAGCGGGAAACCGTGTTTTGATAGTATTGTGAGGTCAAAGCTTGGTCATCATTTCTCTCACTGATATCAGGCATATTTATTACAGCACATTCATTCCGTGATTTTTAGTCAAATCATGTATATATACAAAGTTTTTAAAAATCTTCTTTGAAGCTTTGTTTTAAGATACACACAAATAATTGCACGTTTATGTATAGTAAAAAAAATGCACATTTTCAGCTCGTTGTGGATCTTTAATTTGTCAGATTTGGCTGTAGCAGATCATGACCAAAATCATTTGGCTATCCCTGCAATAGAGTATCCCTGCAATAGAGTATGCCAAACTGTAAACTGATATATTCAACTACCGAATTTGCTGTGATAGCATTACTGCCACTCACTGCCACAGATTAGCTGTTTAGCAATTGGTGGTGAGTTTCCAAAACTCCAGACACTTGCGTGCAGGTGATGGTCTAGTAAAGCGAATCAACTGATTATTTCAAATAGAGCAGCACTTGTCAGTGGAGCGATTACTTCATATTATTGACAGCATTGACGCTACACATTTCATTTGGTTAGACATTTGCTACACAGCTAGATATACCTGTCATACAGCTAGATATACCTGTCATATGGCTAGTTATACCTGCTACACAGCTAGTTATACCTGTCATACAGCTAGATATACCTGCTATACAGCTAGATATACCAGTCATACAGCTAGATATACCTGTCATACGGCTAGTTATACCTGCTACACAGTTAGATATACCAGTCATACAGCTAGTTATACCTGCTGCACAGCTAGACATACCTGTCATATGGCTAGTTATACCTGCTACACAGCTAGATATACCAGTCATATGGCAAGATATACCTGCTACACAGCTAGATATACCAGTCATACGGCTAGTTATACCTGCTACACAGCTAGATATACCTGTCATATAGCTAGTTATACCTGCTACACAGTTAGATATACATGTCATACAGCTAGTTATACCTGCTACACAGCTAGATTGACCTGTTATATGGCTAGTTATACCTGCTAGACAGCTAGATATACCAGTCATATGGCTAAATATACCTGCTACACAGCTAGATATACCTGTCATACAGTTAGATATACCTGCTACACAGCTAGATATACCTGTAATATAGCTAGTTATACCTGCTACACAGTGAGATATACCTGTCATACAGCTAGTTATACCTGCTACACAGCTAGATATACCCGTCATATGGCTAGATATACCTGCCGTGCAACCAAATTAACCTACCATATAACTAAACACACCTGCTATATAAGATTAAACACTTGTCTGTCTGTCTGTCTTAACTTGCCGGAGTCAACATCATCTTTATAACTAAATAACTCTGAGATGTGATTATCCACAAAACTCACAAACTCGCTTTAAGCTTATCCTGAACTATTAATCTGTGGAGTGAGTATCAACTTTGCTAGACTAATCAACCTTATAAAAAGCCATGTAAGTTTATTGCTATTAGCTTAGTTATGATATATATTATATGTAATATACATAGAAACTGTATCGTGGCACAACAGCAGGTATTGCACAGGAGTTATCCTTACATGGAAGACACATCAGAATCTGTGCTAAAACACATTTATATGTAGGTTTTATCAGAAAATCTATGCTGCAGTGATTTGCACATTTAAATATTTAACATAGAAAGGTATTTTAAATGCTACATATTGTGCCATTTATTTTATTGATTAACTGTGGTCCTTATTGCTGATTCTTGTATGGCTTAATTTAAAAAGATGTTCTGCTGGAAATGAAATTATTGCTGATAAAGTAATAATACAAAACACTTCATCCTTAGCAGCCTAAAGTAAATGAATATATACAAGAAATGCTTATTTCTAATATATTTCTTGATCTAAGATGATATGAATGCTTCTGATTCAGTTCAGGTACAGGCGGCTAATGGCATCCACACACAATGGCAAGTGTACAGCTAGGCATTTAGTTTTTCTCAATAATATAATAACTTTTTAAGTTTGCTGGTGAAGACGCAGATGACCAGATAAAGCGATAGGTTGATGAACATGATATCTATATACTTCCATTTCCCAAGTTCGCACAAGCTTAACATAATCAGTATCAGCCTGCCCCTATTAAGATTGAACACTGTTTGATTATCAATGAGCAAACCAAATCAATAGATGACTGTTCAATAAATATGAGTTGACTCTCGAAGTCAGATTTGTGACAGTTGACATCTACCTCACAGAATTATGAATCAAGTGCTGAAGGCTGACCTATACGGAAATAGCTGGCTTAAGATAAATCTACACTGCATGTACAGTGGCGCTGCCTATTCAATTCGACAAACACAAGTATGACATGGTGACACAACTCCGACTACGGAATGGATAAACAGCTCGCAACTGAACCAGCAGTCAATAATATGATGAATGCACAAGTTTATTTGTGTGTATTTGTGTAGTTGCAAAGATGTAAAAGAGCCAGTTAGAAGGGTAAACTAACCAGCGCGCACAATATTAAGCATTAATTGTAAAAGAAAAGAAAAAGCTTCTAGAAATGGCCAGGACAAACGTGGAATGCATTGACTTACTTTACAGCGGTAGCAATTCTAAGAGGCACGACACAAAGTAGATAGCTTTGGCCAGTTGTTTTGCAAAGAACATTGGGGAGAGCACACGATGTAGCAAAATATAACATAACTGCGGTGCAAGAAAACAATAGGAAGGAATGTGGTTCAAAGCAAATGATATGCTAAAGCCTTACATGAATACTGTGAAAAACCCATTAAAATTGTCTTAAAGATGGAGATGGAGGTCTCATAAAAAGGTAATAGATAATGCAGGCCTTATTGATCAGATCTATTGTATGAGAAATTATTCTTGATTTTTCGACAAAATAAATAAAAAAATACACAGCACAGAAATATTTAATTTACATCTCAGTTGATGCTGCAGCGATTGATTAAATATATAATTTGTAAATATTGCATATATATTCTTTTTGCTTGCTTAGATATCTTTAAAACAAACTTTTTCTGACAAAAATATCTAAAACGCAAAGATCAAGAACAATGTTTTGAATGACCTTTAAGAATTATGCGAGACATGAAGATGCCTACAGGATGAGTGATGGGCGTGTCTATAAGGTGGACGAATCTATACGGTAGGTGTGTCTAGAAAGTAGGCAGTGGGTGTGGCTAAAGTAGGCAGCTATAAAGTGAATGAAGGGAGACGAGTGAAGGGCGTGTGTCTAAATAATGAGCTGTGAGTGTCCATAAAGACTGAGCCTGTCTGAGGGTGATAAAGGAACTAGATCGGGTTTCTATGAGTTGAGGATTCCTCATCTTTATCTTTCCATGCTTTGAACTTTCTCCAGAGCTCAGAAGGACGGTTCTGCAAGCAAAGATAACAGACAATCCATTCACCGCAGTATTCAGGAACCAAAGAAATTATACACATACATTCGTATATGTAACAACTAACTTTTTAAAGGTCCTGTTGACCCATGTTTAGTTGAAAAAAACTGTTAACGCCACGTTATTTACCAGAGTATTTTATGTAGCAATTTAAATGTAAGTTGAAATGCAGTAACTTAGCGTAACGTAATGTAATTTGAATTGAATTTCACAAAAATGTAGTAATTTAATCACAAAATTATAAAAAAAAACCTATGTGTTTGAATTTTTTGAATAAGTCAAAAAACCTTTTTAACTGTTACATGGAGCAAGAATTAGTATCTTTTTCAATATTTAAAGGAAAATTACTAAACTATTATATATAAATATCTACCATAATTTAATCATTTTATTTAAGGTAATATACGATTAGACGACTTGAAATAAACAAATAAAAATGTATGTGGTGTTATCATATAAGATCATTGTCTTCAACCATTAAAAATAAACTGTTCAGAGTTTAGGCTACATAACCATTAAAAAAGCTGTTTAGTTTACATATTTGACATCAGGACTAAATGAGGGTTAATTTAATATATAATTTATGGCTATTGACGAAATTCACGAGTAACAAGGTTTTGAATTGGAATTTAATCTAAGTTTTCCAACACAGGAGATCAGTTACTCTGTGTGCGAATATATAATCACTGAATTCCAGGTCTTTTGAAGAATCAATGCTTTCAAAATGGCTAAAATGTATACATTTGATGATGGCTCAAAACCACCTAAAGTCGATAAGTCACTTAATGGCATTCATATAGAACTGAGTGTTGTTTGTATTACACTAGCCTGAGTTACCGCATGCCTCAATCAATTATGACCTACAACCGGCGTAAAAATATTTTGCTCACAGTTTGTGCAGGACATTCGGTGGTCCATTTTTGCAGGCACGGATGATGCTATTGTAAACTGACGCTAATTTGGTGTGAAAAAAGAACATGTAACAGGTTATGTGGTACTAGGCCATGTGGTACCAGGCCATGTGGTACCAGGCCATGTGGTACCACATAGCCTGGTACCACATAGCCTGCTACCACATGGCCTGGTACCAGGCCATGTGGTACCAGGCCATGTGGTAGCAGGCCATGTGGTACCAGGCCATGTGGTACCAGGCTATGTGGTACCAGGCTATGTGGTACCAGGCTATGTGGTACCAGGCCATGTGGTACCAGGTCATGTGGTACCAGGCCATGTGGTACCAGGCCATGTGGTACCAGGCTATGTGGTACCAGGCTATGTGGTACCAGGCCATGTGGTACCAGGCTATGTGGTACCAGGCCATGTGGTACCAGGCCATGTGGTACCAGGCCATGTGGTAGCAGGCCATTTGGTACCAGGCCATGTGGTACCAGGCTATGTGGTACCAGGCCATGTGGTACCAGGCTATGTGGTACCAGGCCATGTGGTACCAGGCCATGTGGTAGCAGGCCATGTGGTACCAGGCCATGTGGTACCAGGCCATGTGGTACCAGGCTATGTGGTACCAGGCCATGTGGTACCAGGCCATGTGGCACCAGGCCATGTGGTACCAGGCTATGTGGTACCAGGCCATGTGGTACCAGGCTATGTGGTACCAGGCCATGTGGTACCAGGCCATGTGGTAGCAGGCCATGTGGTAGCAGGCCATTTGGTACCAAACCATGTGGTACCAGGCCATGTGGTAGCAGGCCATGTGGTAGCAGGCCATGTGGTAGCAGGCCATGTGGTACCAGGCCATGTGGTACCAGGCCATGTGGCACCAGGTCAGGTGGCACCAGTTATTCCCTTCAGCATGACAAGGATTATGAACTAACTAAAGTAAATGCACATTGAAAACCTGTTACTGGCACATTTTGTTTTGATATTTTCATATAATGCTTTTTTGAATGGATTAACTGTCGAAGACGCTCAATGAGCTCATTCATGGGTTACATGTGAAGACATTGCCGCAACCAACCAGAATAATTTGGATACACTAAAACGGAAAATCGAATTTTCCTGGCTCCAACCATGGAAACACACTTGCAAAAGCCCTGCAGATGTGTTTATATGCATTTTAACCAGTCAAAAATAGTGGTTAGCTATATTTTCATTCAGCATATTATGCACAGGACGCAGCCATATTCACAGGAATTCACAAATCCGAGTATAGCTATTTCACGGATTGCCTTTTGCAATGTTGATTCTAGGCCCATAAACCTTGAATGCTCAAAAGTGGCTTTACAACTTTTAGCATTATCACATGCATGTTGTTCAACTGAATACAGGCAACAGATGAACGGTATTGATATCTCTTTTGGTCATAACACGTCAAAATAGCTACATCCAGTTAGTTTCAGAGTCGTCTCACCACTGTAAATGTAATAAGAGGAAAAGCAACTTCTGTGACAATATAATAAAGGAGCATACCCTGACTAGGAACTGGCCGATGGGGCTCGTAGGGTTACTGTATCCATAGAGGATGGCACCAAGGATTCCAGCAGAGGTGAGAACAAAAATAGTGCAAAGAGCTGCAGTTATCCCTTTCCACGCAGAAGAGCCTGCAACCAATGTAACTAATTAATGCCAAGTTCTATCATAGAGTAATAAGAATAATATGAATTTAGAGATTTGTGAAGACCATGTTTAATTAGTGACAGTTGCAGTCGGCTGATGGCAAGAAATTACTAGCGCTTAGCTATAACTTACTATGTTGAAACTATGACAAACATTATTATAGCTTAATGTCAAGTCATTGTTAAGTTGCATCATTGTTAAGTTGGAACATTTAATTAGAGCTTCACGATATGGAAATCTAATATGTTGATGGTGATTTTAAAGGCATTTGATTTGAAAATCGCCACCATTTAAAGAAATATCGCCAATCGAATAAATGATATAATCATGTAATTGCGATATATCTCACCTCACACCTGATGAGTTTTAGAGTGAGTGATATTGGAATTAAGATGTACGGGTCTTCTAGTTTTATAATAAGCTCATTCCATGGCCTTCTAAGCACACAGGCATTCATTATATAAGTGTTTCTAATTATCATGAACACAAAACTTTATTTTTAAGTTGAAGTATACAAAAATATTAACCAAAATTTAAGCTTTTGTTTCTACAAAATAATATCGCGATATATGGCGAATCGTTTATTAGAAATATCGAAACGAATGAAGCTCTACATTTAGCTGGCATTTGCTGCTACAGTTGAGCCAGGTGAATGCAACTTCCAGTTTGCCAGTTACGACGCGGACCAAGTACTGCGACCAGTTTAAAACTGGTTGCTGTTACTCCAAATACACCGATCAGGAAGAACTCAAACCTACCTGTAGATTTCGTTTCTTGAGCTCTCACAACGACTGGCGTAGAGGAAGGAGCAATAGTGAACATCATGCTACAGTCTGTCTGTGTCACCTTTACGAAAAACACAGATGGTAGTAGCCAAATAACCCACTCTACACAGTAATATCAGACTAAGGGTATATACTCATGTATTCATCAATCTTATGTATAAGTAAATAGCTATTTCAAGACAAAAACGCTTGATCATAGGTATTAATCATATGCATTTATAAGTTGACTCCAATATTCCAGAATAATCTGAAAGAATTATATCAATTCTCAATCGAACTTTGCTACTCCCAAAATTAAAAAAACTTTTGAAATTTAAAGTTTCGAACAACTCGAAATGTTTCAAGAGTTCTGAGATGACACAGTTATGGTATTACTTGTGCAATGACTGCACACTACACGACAAGTTAATAACTACCAGTTTGCAATCATGAGTGTTGCGACTCTGTTGCTAGCGAAAACTAGTTGCTAGTAATGTTCAAAACTGGCAGGTGGCAGCGCAGCATACCAATGGAGCTTGTTCACTGGTAATATATACCATCCTCTCACTGATATTTGATTCTGGTAAATCTATGAAGTAACTGTAACATTTATGTGATGAATCATCATTATAATGGGTCTGTTGAAGGCTTCATAAAGCGATGTGCGTATCACATGTATGATAAGAGAGTTTTCTGTTCATGCTCAAATTCTAATTGACTCGGCAGCAACATGTTATTTTAGGAAACAAATAAAATTAGCGCATTTTCTAAGAGCAATCCACTTGTCTTAGATGACCCACTTGGGTGACCCACTTAGGCGACCCAGTAAAAACTTGAAATAAAATTGTTACTACTTGCGAACATCAAGCTTGACCTGCTTTTTAAATGCTTAAAATGAATAAAATTGGAAATAAATAAACCTCTACTGTTCTGTCCCATATAATATCATCAGCAATACAGAACACAAGCTAAAAGCACCAAAATATTTGGAAAGATAAGAATGATGTCTGACTTAAGCAAACTCATGATTCTACTCATGATTCAATGACTCTAGAAAAGGTTGTGTCAATCACTCTCAACTAGGACATACAGAACTCAGCCTAATAACTGCTGGGCAGAAAATTATACACCAAGAAAAATGTCAAGTACGACTCACATTGAATACACAGCCACTGGTCAACCAGTCCTGACGCTGCCTGTCAAAGGCATCCGAGCATCTGTTTAGTCTGCTGCACCAGTAACATTGAAAATTTGCAGGTGGGTCATTTAGGCAGACATCGCAGTCTTTGAGCATGTTACAGGCTGTAAGATGCGAGCGTGTGTGTGATATAAACAAAGCATTACGATCCCTTCAAATCATCTTGCATATAGACCCCAGCATATATTAGGGATTATACAGGGTAGTGTCCAACAGGGCAAGCAGTCACAGTCTAAATACACCCAAATATTTTCGCATGAGTTGTTTCCTCTCGCAATTTAATGACTTGGCTTTCCAGAAAGCCGTGTAAACAATATGTATTTGTCATGCTAAATAATTCATACGATTTTAAAATCATTTAACAGTGATTGTTTCAACCAGGCGTGTAATAACCTATTTACTAGCATCAGTTCAAAGCTAGTCAGACACACAAGTATGGTTTCATAGTTGAATTGGTCTATGGACAGCGGATGAGTGAGAACGCGATAAACAGATAACAAGTGGCTTAGGAGGGCCAAAACAGAACAGCATGTAGAGACTGTACATCAACCCTGTGAGACGCACATTTGAAGATGAACATGCACAAAATTTTAGTAGATTTTATCAAAAAGTATCGGTACTTTTCTATTATATGCGATTGTTTTTGATGTTTGTCGTGATCTGACTGCAACGATGTTTCAAGATTACCATCGAAAAACTTGGTCGCAGTTAAACCGCTCAGAAGAAAAATGTGTGAAATGATGTTACTAGTTGCTATCGTTGCTATAGTTGATATCGGCTATTGCATTTCAAGTTACAGCGTTACGCGCCTCTATTCTGTTGGTCTCTTTGCAACTATAGATGTCATAATAGCGCTTTCGCCTGAATCGGAAACTTTTAACCGCCAACAAGTTTTGTCGATTTTAACCTTAAAACATCCCAAAATCTTAAACATTCAAAAATCAAATCAAAATCTTAAACATCGTAAAATAGCCTCAAGCATCGAAAACAATCGCAAATGATGGAAAAATACCGATACTTTCTGATAAAATGTATTAAAATTCTGTGCGCATTCACTTCAAGTACATAGACAAGGAGCGTATACATCTTCCAGTTAAAGTAAATAATGTGCAAGAGGTAGTGATGCAAGGTGCATAAGGTCTGGCTGCAGAAGACCAGTCTCTTTCAGGTTGGTTTCCATGACACATACCACCACATTTCCCGAGTAACAAGCGTATATATATGCTGCTCTACCTGAATGAAAAACATTACAGGAGTTCTGTACACAAAGATTACCCTTCTATTGAAGTTTACAAAGCCACATGCTACTTACAAATCTGCTACAGTTACACCGATATCATGATTTTATGCTAATAAATTTGGTCAAATGTTATGACAACTTATACGCGCCAATGTCAAATATTTAGTTTTACCAATTTATTAACTCTCTCGATAAAAAAATATATTTATTAGCAAAAGAGTTGAAGAAAGTGGTAACCATTATTAAAGAAGCAGCGTAACACATTTGATCCCTTTATTGATCGGTAGTTTATTGATTGATAGTTTATTGATCGGTAGCTTAGTCCCTAACTTTGATTGGTAGAGTTGTTGCAAGTACTTACTTTTCCTGTGAGTATATACGATAGCTGCACCAGGTTTCACTTGATCTTCAGAAGCCCTGTAGGTGTGATAGGGGTAGATGGTTCGGTACTGTCCCACTGTAATAGCAGAAGTAGCCAAGCATTTATGAGATATATAAAGGAAATGTCCTATGTAATTCTGCGATAAGCGATAACAATAGGCTTGCGAGCACTCACATACTTGCAACAAGGCAATGTTACATAGATAAAGGGACAATGCAATAGCGTATCGACTTATGAGTTGAACTGTTACATTTGAATTTTAGTAGATGTAGAGTGAGGGCATGAACAAACATCATCGATATAATAGTTTGAATGTAAATATATGTGTCCAGATATAAATAACTATTGGTATGGAGCCCTGTCGGAGTCCTCATTTACAAGCAACTCTTAAACAAAACCAACTTGCGCTGAATGTGAATCAAATGGAATCAAGATTATGCTATTTGGAATCAATTATTTTAGCCAACCACAGATGCATTGGTTTTGTCTCGACTGACATATACATTCATATCAACACAGTATATGTAGAATTACAGCCTGCGTAGCAAGAGAAACACTAATACTATCAATGTAATATAATAAAAATGCTAATATTTTTTCCCAAATGTCATCATGGGGCCCCTGGTTGGTAAAACTCTGTGAAACACCAGGTGAGTTTAGTGATGATATGCTGATATTCAGAGTAGCTGTAGTCTGGTGCTCTACAGGTCGGGTGGGGGGAGTCAATTCCCAAAACTGGTGTTGAAAGGAATGGCATTCAACATTATATGGCTCTCTCTCCAACTGGGCATATCCCCAGTCATTGAGGTTCCCTTACCAATGGACTCAGACATGTCCAGTCAAGGTCACATAGTTAATGTTTCTTCAACAATACTCTTAAAAACACTCACAGCCCCTTCTTGCAGTAAGCAAATCAATCTTCGACGAAGTACTCACACATTAATATTTGGTGTACCTCAGTTGAAAAAGATGGAGTGCTGTTAACAAGAAAATTGTTTGATACACTGACTTAGTTGATCTGTTGACAAGCCAAACTTTTTCCATAAGGGAACTTAGAGAAGGAGAGGCAATACATACCATCCCAGTAGTACGCATCAGAAAGACCAATCTTAACAGGGTGGTCCTTTGAGGTCACTTCAGAAATTGGCACAGGGATCTGTTTGTAGACAGCAACTATCTTTCCGTCTGTTCGATGCAACTGCACTTGGAAAGTAAAGTTCCCCACTGAAATTATAAATACCATCAAAACTATACAACTGTTGTAAAAGGCAGTAATGGATTTGAACAATGACCAGGGTGTCTAGAGTCCGTGTAAGGGAGACTTTGTTGCTAGCAACTGGAGATGAATGACAAACAATTCTAGAACATATTCAAGGAGCTAAAATATTATTGCGTGAATATTGTTGAAGCTAGGAATGTACATAATCAAATAGTATTTCTATGTGTTTATATCTGTAAATAGGAGCGGACCATCTTCATCCTTATAAGTTGCTAAACTGACTCTCATCTTTAAACAATTTAAAACCAGGACTAAAAGTGAAGCACAGATACTAGGAGTTGTTCATAATAGCAACAGAAACATCGCTCAAGGTTAATTTTTTACCCGCAGTCGGAAGAGCAGAATTTGTACTAAACGTTGTTTTTATATTTTACTATTTTTTCTAAACTTGAGAAAATCCGTAGCCAACCACTCCTTTACTTCTACCTTGAGATCATTACGAACAGACACAATTCAGCTCTATCAGCAGACTGTACCTCCGGTTCTAGATAATTCCCAAGATCACACGGGTTAAGTGGTGAGGCTCTCTGTCTAACTAGGCAGTGCTCGTAATACTGTGGTCACAAATACCTCTTGCAACATTTTAGCATTTTAATGGTGGTAAACCTTCGGCCAAACAAAAGTGTAACGTATCTATGCATCAGTTTGAATGATAATAGAAGTAGTACAGAGTATGACCAATATATGATAGTGATATGAATGTAGTCCAGAGTATGACCGCTATATGATAGTCATATGAATGTAGTCCAGAGTATGACGAATATATGATAGTCATATGAATGTAGTGTAAATAATGACTGGTATATGATAGTCATATGAATGTAGTGTAGAGTATGACCGCTATATGATAGTCATATGAATGTAGTCCAGAGTATGACGAATATATGATAGTCATATGAATTTATTGTAGAGTATGACCAATATATGATAGTCATATGAATGTAGTCCAGAGTACGACGAATATATGATAGTCATATGAATGTAGTGTAGATTATGACCAATATATGATAGTCATATGAATGTAGTGCAGAGTATGACCAATATATGATAGTCATATGAATGTAGTCCAGAGTATGACGAATATATGATAGTCATATGAATTTAGTGTAGAGTATGACCAATATATGATAGTCATATGAATGTAGTGTAGAGTATGACGAATATATGATAGTCATATGAATGTAGTGTAGAGTATGACCAATATATGATAATCATATGAATGTAGTGTAGAGTATGACCAATATATGATAGTGATATGAATGTAGTGTAGAGTATGACCAATATATGATAGTCATATGAATGTAGTGTAGATTATGACCAATATATGATAGTCATATGAATGTAGTGTAGATTATGACCAATATATGATAGTCATATGAATGATTCACGAGAGAGCCTCTACGAAGTTCTTATTGATTATCGAAGCCAACAATCCATGTTTCCAACCAGCTTATAAGAAGAATTGTCTCTCCTTCCTTTAAAACGGGTGATGACTACTCCCGCAACTAAAGCTAGTCTATTTTTGAACAAAAACTACACTGTTGCATTTTGTAAACGTGATCACAGCCTGTTGCAGCAGATCTATACCATAAACAATATGGACACACACATATCGGCATGCATATAGTGAAACGCGAGAAGCTACGTTGTTTTTGCTGCAATACAATGATCTTTGAAGCCTTGTTTTCTCTAGTGGCAAGTCAATTTCTCAAACGTTTAAAAGATTGTTATTGATGGTTATTAATAGGTGCCACTTTGTTATTGTCTGGCTGTTCGTCTGCTTTTCCACACTTTTTGTCTCATTTCATCCACCTTTCACACGCATATGCTCTGTACATTCCATCGTGTCACTAAAATATTTTGTTTCAGTACTTCGTCTGGTACCTGAGAACCAGCCTCTCAAACACCCAGCTGCCAACTATCCGATTAAGAATACAGAATATCCCGGGCATCACAGGGCTTACCGCTAGTAAATACTACAGTACTAGACAACTACTAACACAGCCAAAATTCCCATGAACATAGCGCTGACCTGTTGATAAAAAGAGTCATTAATGACAGCCAACAATCACTTTGTCTCCATGACACGCATGATGCATGTTTATAGTTGTGGGCAAGTTGAGTTACCATGCAATTAAGTGTTTCAGTGGACTTAGCACTTGGGCCAGCTTCGGTAAAAAACTAGACTGTGTCACTAATTATTGATTCCACAGGTCAATAAATAGTCTCTATTTAGGTGCCGCTATGTATTACTATTTATTGACCCTACAGGTCAATAAACAGTCTTATCACACTTAGCAGCATTCCAATATTAGCTCATTGGAACTGCTAAAATGAAATAAAGACCCAAGTGTGAAAATGTTTATAATGGAATAGCTAGCGTGATATTTTAATGCGCATTATTCACAAGTGCCGTTTCCATCATTCGCAAGTGTAAAACATTCGCTAAAGATTGGCAAACAGCAAAACTCGCTTTTGCTGTTTTCATCATGCGGATATCTTGTGGATTGGCCCAAACTTGCGCGCCATGGAAACATAGTACATGTCCTGCATAAATACTTGTGTGTATCTGCTGCAATTTATTGGCACAACCCGAAAGCTTTTTTTACTTGCATTCCTGTATTATTATGAGCTTGTTGAAGGTCATTACTCTACTATTAATAAAATTGGAAAATTGGAGTGATCTAATTAAAGTTGCTGACAACAAATAAATTATAAAACTTCCAAAACTAAAGCTATCAATCAAATTTGGTAAATTGCCAAAATTACATCATTTTAATTAAATGTGCCCTGAGGTTACAACTGGTGTCAACTGTTTTATAAACTACCAGATATAAATACCTACATTCAGGCTTGTCCTTGAGAAATATGTTGCTCCACTGAGCGACAAAGGCTGTGTCTAAAACAAGAGAAGACAACTATGTAAACAACGTTGAAATTTTCAGGACAGTTGGAGGGGATTTTACAGGTGAACTTGAGCATTACATTTAGTAATAGTAACAGTTGCAAAAGTAATCATCATAGACATGTGACACCTTACATCACAATCTGATCTTTTATACATTACCATCCCTTGTCTAGTATTAACTATAATATTGCTATGTATGCAAGCTTACTTTTATATTCTATTTAATTCAAGGGACATAATTTATTTTTTTGACAAATGTTTTAATAATTTACAAAAATAGACTAAAACAATGAACAGAATCCGAATGCAGAAAAACAAATCCTTTAACTTGAGACATTTTGCACTTTAAGATGAACCTGAACAAAATTTTAGTAGATTTTCACAAAACGTATCGGATTTTTTTATTATTTGCGATCATTTTTGATGTTTGAAGTAATATGACTGCCAGGATGTTTTAAGATTAAAATCAACAAAACTTGATGGCGGTTAAACGACTCGGTAATAAAGTACGGGCAAAATGATGTGACTAGTTGCTATTGTTGGCATATTTGATATCAGCTATTGTGTTCTAGTAATAGCGTTCTCTATTCTGTTGGTCTCTTTGCAACTACGAACGCCGTGATCCGACTTTTGATTGATTCTAGCGTTTTATCTGCGATTAAATTTTTTAAATTTTAATCTCGAAACATCCTAGCAGTCAGATCACCTCAAACATAAAAAACAATCGTATATAACAGAAAAATATTGACACTTTCTGAAAACACCTTCTAAATGTTATGTATAAGTTCATCTTTAAAATGAGAACCAAGACTAAATAAAACACATATTGGAGCAACAACTCGGTGTTACTCATATTATTTATTTAATAAAATGTAATAAGAACTTCAAAATGTTTGCAAGAGATAAACATTCGTGTCACATAGATGTTTAAAAAGTGATTAAACATAGGCGACATCAGTGCTGAGTCAGCCAATTGATGACAACTGGAATAATAACCATATAATACAGCATTATGGCAGCCACTGATGTCAGAGCATTCTGACAAAGTGATCAATGTCTCTCAAATGAAAGGATAGTCACAAAAACCCAAGCCAATAATGATCATGAAGAGCCTATTATTTGGCACTGCAAACCTTGTTCAATAGTTTAATACTTTACATAAGGTTTATTATGCTAGAAAGGAAGCAGACCTTCAAATATATTATTATATAGTATATAATTCCTAGTAGAACTACTAAAAATATCAAAATTGTTGCGTGTGTTATTCACTCTGTCTTGGATTAATATATAAAAATATTTAGGCAAAATATTTAAGTTTTCATTGTTTGCTAAAATATTCTTGTTAAACATCACAATATGAAAAAGGTTCACAATGTACATCTCGATAGTGAGAGTAGAATGAACAAAAACAGACGCCTCAACTAAATCATTAACTGACTAGAATATTCCAATCAACTTCCACTTCAACTATTAAGAAGCTGCTTAATGGAGGCAACAGAAAACAACGACTATTACAGCAACTTATCAAGAACAAGTTCAGCTAAAAATGCACTGTCAGCGCTGCCCCAACTGCTGCCATTAAGAAAGATAGGTGTCATTATGATCTGACATAGTCTATATCAAGTCTCCCTTACCATCAGTTCGGAAGAGAATCTCCGAGTCATTACCGCCGAGAGAAGTGTCAAAATTGGCCATGAGAGGTGCGATGTACTGGCTGGCGGTGAGGAATGAGTGCAGGAACTCACTCATATATAAGAATCCTACAATTGTACATGTACATGAGTCGTACAGCAATACAGGCAGATATGAAAAACTAGTTTTGCAACTATTAGAGGCCGCAAGGAATGATAGAGTCCTGCTGGGCATTAGGGATGGTACTGGATGCCCTGCAAGTATGAGGAAAGCAAATGGTATTTAGATTGAGTCATGCAGGCCTACACCCATAATGGCAAAATAATTATGTGGGGCCGGGTTATCAGAAAGGCCAGGTTGACATCAGCCATGGGTATGTTTTAAATAAAAACAAAACAACATGTTATGTTCATTTATATTTAATGTCTGCAGGTAAATCCAAAAACATGTTCAGCAAATAATTCCCATAATGAATTCCAAATGAAGATCACATGAAAGATAACTCCAAATTTATGCCATACCATGTATCATCAGCCGATGACATTAATTCCTCACACATACATGTACCTTATGGGAATGCATAAAATTGAACTCAGAGGCAACAGATTAAGAGCTATAGTAAAACTCGACGCTTCCGGCCATATTCACAATATCTAGTAAAGGCCACAGGCTAGAGCTTACTTGAAATAACTTGAATAAACAGACTTTATAACATAGTCACTAGTATTTAGTAGCTATATACTAGTTTTCCAGAAAATGTTGGATACTAAAACAGTGCACCAGGTTACGCAGATGTGCGCCAGCAGTGTGCCAAAAGAAAAACAGCCCCATGAGGTATACGCTCTGAGAATGGAATTTCTACCTCTATAAGTTTTGCAAACGTGCAGAGTTTGCTGACATTCAGTTTAAACGAGGTAGAATTCAGAAATACTAAAATAAAATGTACATTAATTCCCTGAAGGGCATTTGCCTAATTCTTGCCTCATCGAATGCATGCAAAATATCCATTGAATCTTCAGTTTCTTTTGCTTTAAACAAAAATGTCAGGGTCATTGAAAGCCACATAACCTATTGATTGGTTTATCAGTCAGTTGCATGACATAATTATTCTATGATTTTTATCTTATGTCAGAGCCTAACAAACAAACTCCTCATGAACTCACAGCTTATCTATATGATTTTAAACAACATCTGGCTGATTGACAAATACATCTGAAGAACAAAAACGTGTTTGTGGGCGCTAGAATGCTGAGGACCACTTGATATATTCACTATGTTTCCATGATGCGCAGTGCTTCGGAGTTACGCTATCTCCGAATCATGGAAACGGCGTCTTCGCACTGAAATCACTGCGCACTGATCAGTGCGAAGCCAGTGCAAATTCGCAGCAAGGAAACAGCGACTGCGCAGAGGCTGCGCATAGCTCTCATGCCGTGGAGACGGATTTTTCGATGGCCATAAACTAGTACAAAGGTTGTCCTGCTAATCTTGTTTTTTCACTATTCTTCCGATATTCTTTCACATAAATTTAATTATGGTCTGCATTCACGAGGATGATGAGGTGATTACTTTCCTGGACTTTGTTATCGATGCCAACACTTCGAAAAATAGGTGGCAAGTCCTAAATTAACGTTTAAATAATATATTACTTAAAAAATACTTATTAAAAATATATTACTATGTAAAGCGTGTGTTAAGGTTTGTAAAACCTTGTGAATGTGTATTGTAAATAAAAGTATAATGACGACAGAATCATAAAAAAGACTGTGTATGACGTTCGGTATCCGTGATCGATTCTATTTCTCCATCAGGCGATTCGATTTATACAATTTCTCTTCTCTGGCTAATTTGCGGTATTTGCTGAAAACCACTGCGCAGCATGGAAACGTACAATCCCCTCGACTTCGGAGGGGGCTGCTTCGCAGTACTGCGCACCATGGAAACATAGTGATTATCACTATATTTCCACGATGCCATTGATCGGCAAGTTTGTATTATACGCAAGAAAGAAATGGCCAAAACCTGCAAGTTAAGTAAATCTTTTTATTCACAGATTATCATCGAATGTTTTAGGCTGGCAAAATATGGAAATGACGCATGGGAAAAAGGCCCAAGAAAATGCGGCACACACCGTTCTATTTTACTAACATTTTCCATACTTCAATCATTCCTATTTGGAAAGTGCGCTGCTAAGGGAAACAAAAGTATGCTGCTATGACTTATTCAGTGAAATTCCTCATTTTTTAAACAGAGCGGTCAAATTAAACTGCGCCATGCTAATGTTCACTAAAACACATATTGCCCGGTAACTCAACATTTCCGGTATCTCAACACAAATTCAAATCCGCATAATCCGCGCAATGGGAACACGGTGTATATGATACAATCATGGCAGCCTGTAAACTTAACTTAGCCTTATGAAGGCAGCGTATAAGAGTTTAGTATAGAACCGTCTCAAACCCCTGATATAAATGCTGCCTTACACGAATAATCACTTGGAGAGCAGATGAAATTTCTAGTTCAGCTTTGGCAGTAATGCGTGCATTGCAAAAATTTAACCGGCAAGATGACACAAAGCAAATTCTATGTATAGTAACCAGCAACCGCCCTCCCTATTCCTCTTTATGTAGTCTTGCTACAAACGGAACTTTCCAGAATAATTAAACGGTAAGAGTCTAAGTAACCTGATGAATTGCGGGGCGTTGCCTAGTTAATTATGTATGCCAGAGGGAAAAGACAGTGCGAATGACGGCAAGATAACCATGACACATTCACCAATATCGTAGTGCTTAACGATATTTAAAATTTGAGAAACCCGCTTGGTCATTCACTTTGAAAAAGTCCTGTACATTTCTCACATCACCAAGCCTGCTTCCCTCTCAGTAAGATTACTACAGAAGCAGTGAGTGCTGGACCATATATGATTGCCAGTTGTAAAGCAAAATTCAAATTAATCTTACCAACTCCAGCACGCTAAGCGAATCTTCTACTTGATAATCTAACAAAAAAGCTCTTCAACACAGCTTAAGGTACAATGAAAAAATATAGACAGAACTTACCTCCGGTGGCAATAGTTACTTCCTTTACGGAATGGCCATAGAAAAGAAAGGAGAATCCTATATCTATTTTCTACAAAACAATATAAATTATAGATAGAGAGGAGCTGTTTCTAGGTGACACACTAACACCAAATTAATAAA
The DNA here is from genome assembly GCF_963576615.1 of Watersipora subatra. Lineage (NCBI taxonomy): Eukaryota > Metazoa > Bryozoa > Gymnolaemata > Cheilostomatida > Watersiporidae > Watersipora > Watersipora subatra. The sequence goes on from NC_088709.1 coordinate 12,031,371, forward strand.
AAACCACAGCTGCATTTACGTCTTTAACAAAAGAGAGATCACTGTTGGAGTTGTTATTCCTTCACAGAATTACTGGTGGGCCACTTTTCATGCAGTTATAAAAAATCACATCAAATCTGAACTTTTTACACATAGGGTGTATGCATATAAAGTACACGCATAGCTATTGAGTTCCAACAGTGCATCTCTTACAATTATAGAAGAATTACAGTAGGTTCTGCAATGATTGGGCACATGTGGTAAGTACAATAACCAAACAATAGAAGCTATGCTGGCGGGGGGGTAGACCCATGCCTCGTGTTGTCTCATTAAAATCTGTTGCCTGAGATCTTTGTAAAAACATAGTGTTTGTAGGCTATGATCAATGACCTTTTTCCATATATATATAACAACTACTTTCTGCAAACGCTAGAAATTTTGTTATTAAAATAAGGCACAGGCCGTCCTCCAATCGATACAGTTACCCAAATGCTAATGGAATGGGGTATCAATAAAAGTACGAGAAACTACCCCCATTCAACGATGAGTATTTGGTACTCATGCACCTGAGAGTAGGGATTCAAAAGCATCCTTTGTGATGATTAGGATAATAAACATGAATTCAGTTCTCAGAACAAATAAATGCTGTGCATGTATTGAACTGCCTATACACACTGACGAAATGTGCCATTTGCTTAGCCAATGCACTGACGGCATATCATCCACGAGGTGTATTGATACAAACCTGTTGGGCTATGTCGGTAGGGAGAAAACCAATGCATCTGTGGTTGGCGAAAATAATCAATCTCAAAGAAAATAATCTTGATTCTATTTTATTCACCTATAACTTACTCGAACAATTCTTCGGGAAATTAAATCTGATGAGACTCGATTTTCTACAGCTTGATTCATGTCTGTACTGAATTTATTTTGCGTTTTCATTTTTGGCATTGAGTGTTTTTTTCCTAGAGTTATTGCTATCACAAATTGTCAATGATTCATGTTAGATTACATATATACTGATGATACTTAAATAGCGGCAATAAAAAATTCAATAGGCACATCATGGCCTTCACAAGACTATGGCCAACTTGTATCGGACAATCTATTTGTCATGTGAAGAATCATTCGATAGTATTTTTATCGGACAATCTACTTGTCAAGTGACGCATCATTCAATAGTATCGTTGTATGTAGCCACAGCAACATCTACACTATGCATTAGTTGTGAATCTTGTCAGTGCATGTAACCATTACTTTACACTGCTGTTAGCATATACCAGCTAAATGGCATCATCAATTGCAGCAACAACAGTTTATTTTGTTTGTGCCTGCACTTTATCATTTTCGTGTTCTGTTTTGAGTTCAATTTCAAAGTTCAAGTTCAATTACTGTAAACAAATTATATTCTTATCATACAGATCTGAAATCAAGCAGTAGTAATTATGATGTCATCTTGAACACAAACCTAAGGTAATTTTTAAATGCCTATAACAGAACTCAAGAATAATAAATTGCCTTTGTTGAAGGGTTCTCCAAAATCTATGTGTTATTGAATAAATTCGTTCGAAGATAATAATCTTTGTATTCCTGCTCCATTATTCAATGATTGCTGTGAAGTAAAATCTTCAAAGCATGTGACTATGGAGACAGCCATGGTGAGGATAACATCCACCAGCTAGTGGACTATGGAGACAGCCATGGTGAGGATAACATCCACCAGCTAGTGGACTATGGAGACAGCCTTGGTGAGGATAACATCCACCAGCTAGTGGACTATGGAGACAGCCATGGTGAGGATAACATTCACCAGCTAGTGGACTATGGAGACAGCCATGGTGAGGATAACATCCACCAGCTAGTGGACTATGGAGACAGCCTTGGTGAGGATAACGTCTACTAACTAGTAGACTATGGAAACAGCCATAGGGAAGATAACATCTACTAACTAGTGGAGTATGGAGACAGACATGGTGAGGATAACATCCGCTAACTAGTGGACTATGGAAACAGTCATGGTGAGGATAACATCCACTAACTAGTGGACTATGGAGACAGCAATGGTGAGGATAACATCCACCAACTAGTGGACTATAGAGACAGCCATTGTGAGAATAACATCCGATACCTAGTGGACTATGAGGATGGCCATGGTGAGAATAACATCCAATAACTAGTGGACTATGGAGACAGTCATGGCAAGGATAACATCCGATAACTAGTGGACTATGGAGACAGACATGGTGAGGATAACATCTACCAACTAGTGAACTATGGAGACAGCCCTGGTGAGGATGACATCCAGCAACTAGTGGACTATGGAGACAGTCATAGTGAGGATAGCATCCACCAACTAGTGGACTATGGAGACAGTCATAGTGAGGATAGCATCCACCAACTAGTGGACTATGGAGACAGCCGTGGTGAGGATAACATCTACTAACTAGTGGACTTCCCATACGCCCACGAGTGGAGTTTCAGGGACAACAGTACTCAAGCTAACCACTACTAACTAAAGGGCTATGACTGTCAAGCGTATACATTACTACCTCTTCCAAAGTGCTCTGGGCAATGTGATTGTGTCAAACATGCCTCAGTGAAAATTTTACAAGGTTTCATTTAGTCGAAGCGCAAACAATTTTCCTGCTGGTATTTCACAGGGCTTCTGTATTTTTTGGAAAAATCCAGTTAAAGCTGTGCTGTCCTTCAACCTAATGTAGAATTAGTCAACCAACTTTATTACACCGTCGTAGCTATGAAAATAATAACAATAAGACATTTGACACTTACAACAGCGAGACGATATGCTGACTGGAGACTCCGATGCTTAACAACTCCAGACGATCCAGCCGTCAAATCCATCCACAGACCTGCTCCACCATCTTCTGCACCGATATACTTGATATCATAGTAGTTAGTTGTGTCCTGCAACCCAATGTCACAGTCAGTACAACCAACACCACTAACATTAGGAAGTCAAGCAAGAATACTTCCAGTTATAATTTATTTATTCGCACACACTTGCATGTTAATTCTATACTCAAATATAATTGTCATTAGGCAGAATGCTTCCAACTCTTCTCTCAGTTTGAAGGCCTTTAAAGGTCGGCGGTTCAGGGATAGAGCCACAGATAAGCTCAAACTTTTCAATAATAATTTTGTGTAGCTCTCATGTTAAGTATGGCCTTACTACTTGGTAGTGATATATTGTAGGATAGCAATAAAATTTACCTTTTTAACATTCATTTATTTAAAACATCAAAACATTGTTGAGTTTTGTGGAAAATTGTCTGTGAAGGCCTTATTACCAAGTGGAGTACCAGCGCATAATTGTTATTCTATACGCTAAAATGTAGGGCACTGTTGAATAACCTGAATGTGTTCGGTTGACCTAATTGAGATTATATATAGAGCATTTTGGATAAGGATAAGAGACAACATATAAGAACAATAAGAATATTTTGTAATAGTAGCTCCAAGTATCAAGATGATGTGTTCTATGGAAGGGATTCAATCCCTTCTGATTATCACCATGATAGTGACAAAGTGGGATATGGAATTCTAAGGAATAGAAAATATATCATGGATATATCCCACTTTGGTAGGGTGCTAACGTGTTTTCATGACAAAATTAATATAAAAACTTCCAGTCGAAACATTTAACATATTTTTAACACTGGTTGCGCAATCTTTTACATTCACGCTTGTATATCGTCACTCACTCCTCTGATCTTTTTTTAGAACATTTCTATCGGCAAGTTGAAAAGCTACTAACGCTATTTTAGTTATTTCTGTTTACAGAGTTTAATAGCGTGTCCAAATTATCTTCAGCATCCTGTGGCTTCTTCTATCGTATAAATAAAAGGGAAACTACATGCATGTCCTCCACAGTTTGCTTTTGATAAATTCAACGGAGTAGTCAGTGCTAATTAAGTATCACGTTCTGGAGTGCCTGGCCATAGCCTACTTCTGTTTATTTTTTTGCTAGGCTATAATCGTGCGTCAATCATTGGGTTGCTTAGACGTAGTTGAACAGTATAAATAGAGTGAATAGAGCACTGGTACATAGCAAAAACTGAACAAAGAACAGCTCAGGGTTGAGGAACTATAAAATCATGTTCTTATGAAGGAAGGTATTACAAAGTGCAGGCCGCCATTAAACTTGACCCGAGCTGCTGTAATCAGGGTTGGATTTTGAACTATAAACATATACACTTAGGCTAAAAGCATTTTGAAAGAGGAAGAATTTTTCTATCACCATTTGCTTGAAACTGCATCCTGCTTCACTACTGCTTGGGTGTCATATATTGAGGCCCGACTTGAAAATTCTTTGACTATGGCTGGTGGAACTGTGGAAGACTATCTAATAGCTTGCTAAAATGCTTTCAGTGCTCTTACTTTTAGTAGAAATAATTTAGTTAGACCAGAAGGAGACAGCATGAAGCACAATAGGTTGATCTTATTGCTCTATTTCAACTTTTAATATTTTTCTATCTATCCCGGAGAACTTGAGACGGACGATGAAATGAAAATCGTATTTTCCCAGTGGTTTTTACCACTCTCGAGAAAATCCTTGGAGCCCTGGTTGTAATAACGTAGAAATATTATTGTAAATATTAGTAGCTGTATTTTGATGCGTCTTAGCTTGTTTTATATCAAAACAATGTAGTGGCATAACTTTTACTTTCCACTTGCTGACAATCCCATCTTAATCTGATCACAAACAAAAAGAGTGAGCAGTTGTTGAAAACACTGCTTATATAGACTGAGAGTAATGGGAGGCATTAGTTGTCTTTAGCTAATGGGGCGGTCTTCTAGCCTTCTACCCACTCGAGTACAAATTTACAAACCGATAGGCCAGCTCCTTTTAGCAATTCAAGAACAAAAACATTTTCAAACATGACACGCACAGCGATTGGTGTTAGTCCGTCTCACACCTAATACGTCCACATTTGATGTTATAATAGACATGCTAATATGCACTTTACAACAAGTTTCCTAATACAAGGATTGTATGCTAGTTTTAATTACAAACGCACAAGGCTAGCAAAACATCAATACAGTCGAGGAGGCATGTTATAGATATACGCTGTTTATGTTATATGCGCTATACATACGTTATATATATGTTATATATACATTATCTACTATACAAGCAAATGCTGAATCCTTTTAGAATGAGCGCTAATATCCACAAGAATGAATAATGAGGTGGCCAGGCCATACCCTAAGTGCTTGGACTAGTTCTAATGGTGTGTCTTGACAGGTTTGAAGCCATCTTTTCAAATACTGCATCTGTGCAAGCAACAAAGATAGAAGCCGCAAGCGAAGGTAACTCTTGCATAGATGAATACCTTTACCCATGGTACAGTTTTTATAGAAGACTAACATAGCATCAATGACAGTAAAATGTGGAAGCTAATGCAGAGATAATTTGTATATATTAAACTAGAATTGACTAGCGCCACGGTAGTGAGTGATAATAACTGACAGGACATTATTATAGTTCATACATGTACTAGGACAGAAATTAATTACAGGTAAACTTTGGGTTCAATCTCCTTAATGCCATTTCCTACACACTTCCATTGCCATACACACTATAGCAGGCCTATTGATCAGGCAACTATAATATATAGAAATGAATGAGTGCTGAATCGTCTTAGGATATTGAACGATGAAGAGGGTTGAAAATGTGGAACCCTCTGTTCATGGTATATGCAGTAATTGTATTCTGACACAATAGCAGCTCTCACTTATCATTATGATGCATCAATGATATTGAGAACTTTTCCAAAAGAAAGTTTTTCCCCTTTGAAAGACTAGCCTAGAGAGTTTTATGACTTCTGTGAACCTCAAGGAGGTTTGAACCAAAAAGTTTTGAGAATTTTTAGAAAGGAACGGTATACTCATCTTCTGATAGATGGTATACGAAGGTTGCAATTGACTCCTTGACCTACTTCCTCATCAGCATATTAAACACTCCCATAACATATATTCAAAGTAATCTAAAGAATTTATGTGAAGTTTTTGCTTCGTACTACGTAAAAATTTTCATATAACGTAAACTGGTATTTGGGCGAAAGGTCTCAAAGTCGATTTTAATAATAATAATCTCGCAGATAGCCTTAAAAGTATGCCTTTATCTCCTGCTGCACTTGAGAGAAAGCGACCTATTGGGTCATCTCTCTTACATATAATACTATATATAATAGTAGCCTAGCAGTCTAGTGTGGCGTGAGAGATCGTCAGGCGTATCAATAAAACAACGAGAATACCTACCGGTGCAATTATTCAGAAATACTTGAAGGCGATCGATTGGTGAAGGTGTTAACGTGTCAACATACCAAGCTGTGAATGTTACGAGCTGTAGACTCGTCAAAAGGTATCTTTTATCCTAACCATTGAACCATGGCGATGGACAGACAGACACCGCGCTTATAGCAAAAATATATGTTTGTTCGCTTTATTCTAGACAGATAAAACATTTTTATTTTTCCCTTGAAGAATAGACATCGCTATCCAAAACGAAGTTGTGAAAAATCGATGTAAAGTGACATTGTGACAACGAAAAATTATCGTAATAATGAGCCATAAACCAACTGAAAGTGATAAGAAAAAAAGTAAAGTTGTCGATACAAACCAGTAATACCACAGTCACTGTACAGTAATACCACAGTTACTGTACAGTAACACCACAGTTACTATACAGTAATACCACAGTTACTGTACAGTAATACCACAGTTACTGTAGTCAGTAAATTAAACAATTATGTTTAGTTTATCCTTTTTGAAGGGCTAAAGGAATGATTTTGGGACAAAATTTCAACAAATTGCACAATTTATATGTATTTTACTGTTCATATAACTCTCCATATCATAAATGTTCCAGGAATGGATTATTTAGATTGTAGAAAGGTCTACTGTACATGAAATAGAATTTAGACGCCTTGGCCTACCATTCTCTCGTCCAATGCCTCCCTTGGTCACTGCTACATTAAAGAAATGGCATGTGTACTGCTATCTAAAAAACACTTTTTTGTAAGTCGATATAGCAAAGGTTTTGTAAAGAGCACACAGTTCAGACATTGAATAAAAATGGAACCTTTCATATCTTGTAAAACTTCTTTTACAGAAATAATATTACATTTATCAGTTGTACGCTATCGTTATTTTCGTACCATTTCGAAATGTCAGTGGTCCACAGCAATCACAGCAGCACAATAATAATAATATGGGCTCTTTAACAAGAACATTCCGGAAAGAGTTCCGCTTCATCCCAGCACATCATAGTGCGAAGTGTTGAGAGTTTGGTGGCTGATAACTACTGACTGGGTTATTATACTAACACAAAGAGATGATTTATGAAACACCTGGGAGGTTCTTGGCGTATAAGTTCGGGAAAAGAAAAATGCCAAACATGAAAAACAGCGGTATGTAATTACATCGAATAATTAGAAATTTGTTTTACTCTATAGAGTACAATAAATTACCATAAAGCGGTTTGCCTATAACCAACTCGATGAACACGTAGTGCTTGCCTGCTGTCAAATTTCTTCTAAGCAGTTTGATGATTTTTGTCTTGCAAGTGTTATACAGAGGGTTCAGGGGCACCAGACATACCCGAACAAATAATAAAGGTAACAAAATGAAGTCATTGCTATAGAAAAATGTAAGCTATATGGACTCACAATTCCTCACCCTTAGAAGGAGAATGTCTAAGACATTCACAGGGCTCACTTAAAATGTGATAGTGCCTTGTATGATACAAGGTTATGTATGATACATGATTTTACATGATACAACTGAGTTGTATCATGTAAAATTTTCCTAATTTACGATGTAACTAGGGATTGGATCATTAGGGTTGCATGTGTGCTGCATGTGTGCCCCACGTGTTCCAAGCACTAATCCAACACTGCTATGTACAGTACATGTATTTAATAACTTTCAAAACCAAAAGAGCTGTAGATGGGGCGTAGAAAGGTGACTATTGTAGCTCTGCCTAACCAATACTTCACCAGACTGTGTAATCATTACGTCTATCCTACCATATGATACATGACTAGATCTGTTTGAACTGAGGGATAATAGTAGAGTTATACCAGTCTTAATATATATTAACATTTCTTGTTCTACTACATACGTAATAACAGCTAAACATTAAAATTGGTTTATGAATAATTTTAATCCTCTGTGAATCATAACAAATGTTATAATGACTCATCCTAAACGTGTCATGGGTGAAAAAAGTGATCGAGACCAACCTGTGCGCAATTTCATGATTTTAGTACTCTATAAATAGTGCCATTCCTCCCTGAGAATCATTTTCATGAAATCTCTAATTTCATTAAATTTCATTCCAATAAATTTCTTATATCAAATTGGTATCGCGGCAATCGCAAAGCATTGTTTTAAATGCAAACTTAACATCATTTGCAGCTGTTAAAATCTTAAAATGTTTTTGAATCTAAATTTCAAAGATTTCTACAGAGAATAAAACCTTGAAAAATATTACAGCTTCTTTTCAGGATTGTCATGTTTGTCCTGTGTGACTCAAGAACCAATCACCAAAACATGGGAGAGTAGATTATGAGACTCAAGTGGGGACATTATCAACACTCCAAAAGACTTGATCTGTAAAATAGCTACATCAATAATGATTGTTATTTAGAAGTTTAGAACTTACTAAGGAAGTGGAGAAGCAGCCACAACTCTGACAGCTATAATAATTGTATGTCTGCACAAACACAAATTTTAAACACAGGATGTTAATGAAGGTTGTTAACACAAGATGTAGGTTTGCCTTAACACAGTTTTTCAACACAAGTTGCCAACAAAGGATGTTAAAAAGGATGTTAAAAAGGATGTTAACACAGGATGTTAACACAGGGTGTTAATACAGGTCGTTAACACAGAGTGCTAACACGGGTTGTTAACACATGTTTTTAGTAATAACAATTACTGAATTTCCATATTTTGAAAAGTACCTATGATTAATGCATAATCCCCAAGACTGAAGATTTCAACTACATTAGCCTTCTACATTTCATTTTTTTACGTCATCAATTCGTCTGCACATGCGCTCGTTAGCAGAAACGCCGCCATATTTGTGAACAAACAAGCATCATTCTCATTCAATTTGCATTATTAAACAATATTTTTGATGTTATTCCGAGTTTATATTGGGATTCTCTAGGTGTTCAGCATTGCTGAACAAAAATTGTGAACAACGGCGTCGTTCGCAAAATTAATTGCCGAAGCTTCGTATTTTCAATGGTAATAGTTGTCTACGAAGATGGCTGACTACGATAATTCACAGTACCCCACTCACGGAATGGCGTCACAAAACGAAGGATAGGTGAGCAGGTTTGCATTCAAAACTGGCTCATGCAATCGCTGGTGCAGCCATACATTTCAGTTTACTAGGAATAAATTAATCTAGTAAAGTGTTAATTTAAATCTGACAATGTGAACAATCGATGGTTAAATTTAAATTAACCACAAATAACAAATCTTTGCATTTACTAATCTACATGTATTGCAACAAAAACTAGATTGGTAAAAAACCGAGTGATATGTTCCTACCACTTATTTTACATGAGAACTTAATGTGACTTCATTATGGCCAATCATAACTATGATAAGCAGTTTCGAACACACATTGATCTTCTCTGCATGGAAACAAGCTCAAAAGTAGTTCTTTAAAAGAGGAATGACTCATGCGACACGACATGACTGATGATTGCGCGATTCTATCTGTGCTCTGAATACCCATTGAATCGATCAGATGCAACGAATAAAATACATACAGTAACCCGGTAACCGGGTGTATTTACCCAGTATTTACTGAGTGAATACACTCAGTGAATAAATACAGCCGGATTCCCGACTATGAAAGTTTTGATGCGGGTACCATCTGGCCACGCCTTCAGGCTATCTTAGAAGCATGGAACCGCAACAATGAACACATCAAGACAGGCTTCCTACATCTCCTTAAGGGAATGTGTCTATAGAGGACAATATCCTATATATCAATTAGTTTGAAGTGAACGCACAAACGGACAAAAGATAGTGCAAACATGGCCTATAACATGATGGGCATTAGGTGTGAGGAAAAGGATAATGGATAAAGTGGCAGCTAATAAAGGCCCTGCCAATCACCAGCTGATGAAAGTCAACAGGAGCTGCTAACATTACAGAGCTCCTGATTGTCTTATGCTAGGCGTTATAAGGCTTGAGCTAGGAGGAACTAACAGGAAGTACTCATAGTGCAGCCGCACTCTTGAAGTCCAACAGCTAATTAAAGAGAGTTTGTTCAGGTTAGACGCTCTCACCAACATTCGCTATCGAGGTTATAGGTTATTCGTGTCACATGTTCCCTACCTCTTTCACTATCGAGACTACGGTGGATGTAGCAGGGCTATCGGTGGGACTCTCCACATTTTGCCTTTTCACTCTGATAAAGTCATCAGATTCTTCACTCAAGTCATACCTCACTGAGTCTAGTTGTTCTGCAATAAAACCAAATACCAACTGAAAGTAAGCAGCATTTCATCGAATTTTTTCAGTCATTATATTTGTAAGATACTGCGGGTATCTTTGTTACCTAAGGCTTTATTAAGCTTCACTTTTTAAATTAAAACTGATAAATGACTGCTTAAAATTTATCTGAGGTGCTTTAAACATCGTGATAAACCGTTTACAAGTCTGATCTATTATCAAAAGGCTCGGGTTGAAACAATTAAACCGGCAAACCAGCTAAAAAGTACTTCTTTTATTTAATAATCATACCATAATACTTTAAAAATCTATTATAAATCACAAATAGTTTAAACAGTTGAATTGTTATGACACAGTTCGATTTCAAAAACAAGTTTTGAGACAAATACGAATTAATGTGAACTGTTCATAATGTACTCCAGACCCACAAATATTCAATTTATACAAAAACAAACTTTGAACTGATAATTAACTACAAAAAATAACTACAAAAATATTTGAAATGGTTACAGCCAACACCAAACAATTAACATTAGAACTCCCAAGTTGCACTTTTCGCATTTATTAAAAGACTGGTGATAAAACTCTTATTGCTCGGAGCTCTAGTTTATGAAAGGAAAATACACAAACTATCGAACTTAATAAAACTGATGATCAAGTTTCCAAGATGTTTCAAGAAAAACCATCTTAAATTCAATGTTGCCAGCATTTACTACAATCTTGATAAGAAGAGATCGTACGATTTTTCCTTAACTGAACGGCACTCTTAGTACTTATAAGTCGTTCTAAAATGGACTTATTACATTTAGTTGTTTGTTTCATCAGCCTAATCTAGTCGTTTGTGAAATGAAAATATTGATAAATTTGTTATTAATATAGTCTGTCATCTCCTCTGAAGGAATGACTACTTTTCCCTTAGGCCCCAGGTGGTCCTTCTGGCAGCAACATGGTTGGTATAGCAAGAGAATGCAAAAGCAGAAAATACTCAACTTGAATTGACTTGAGTAAAATGATATCTTGCATTAATTTCTAGTGCTAAATATTATTCGTAAACTATATCAGCAAAGAAAATTAAAACTTTCTAGCTGCCGGATATTGCCACGTTGTTATTAGCTAGAATATATATCATGACTTATTTACGGTAGTGCTATGAGATACTGGTCCATTAACATCTAGACCCACAAAGGTTAATAAAATCTTTCTGTAGCTTTCACATACCTTTAGCATATTCACAGGAGATTACAGCGAATGATAAAGCCATGTACAAGAACAAGGTTGTCCAGCAATATTTTTCTGCCATTGTGGCGCTTGCTCTACAATAATCGTAGTAGGCTGCAAGAAATAAATAGTAGTTTTGCTTTACTACAATAACTCTGCAGCTACCATGATACAGGGAAACTAGCAACTGACTCTCCAAGCGCAAAATCTTGCACATTAACCCCACATTACTCCCAGGGGCATAGATGCAACATGTTTTGTAGAGTTGCCCCGTCATAAATATGCCTAAAAGTGGGAAAACCCCACAGTTTTCCCAGTGGCATATATGTAACAACAGTTTTGTAGAGTTGCCCTGGCATAAATATGCATTTAAGTGGGAAAATCTACTTAAGTCAGAAACAGCGATATTTTAACTACACAATGATACCAAATATGATTGGTTACAAGTCATGTGACCTGGGAGCAACCGTCATCAAACTCCCTCCAAATTTGAAGTAACTTGTTAAGCGCAGAACTATGAAGCTGAAAACATCATAATAGATAGCGTAATAATGTATGTTATACTATAAACAGGTGTGATAAATTAAAATGCAAATTTTGTTTTTATATTAGAAAATATAGATACAGATCGACATAAAGTGAAGTGAAACATCAAATACTCTGCATAGTTTTCACGGTCTAAGCACTGTGTGGTTAAATGTCATACTTAATAAACAGTTCTTGGCAAACAACTCACTGATCTGATTCCTTGGCAAAAAGGATACAATACTTTGAGGTTTGAGTTTTAAAAACATGCATAATATACGTAGAATATCAATTACATTGATGATAAAATTAAAGAATAGTACTAGGCCAATTTAAAAGAGTGTTGAAAAGATGCACTTGAGTAAAAACATTTACATATCAAATTGAGCGGAGATGATACAGACGAGAAATAAAACAATGATCTGATTCAGAATGCTAGCTGGAGTGCGCGAACAGTAGCAGTAAAGGACTTATTGACTCAGTTATAGCTAATACTAGATGAATGTCCGGCATTGCGCAGGTAATAGAATAATTACCTAATGAATTTGAATAACTTACCTGAAAAGCTAGATTTTTACTAAAATATTTATTAAGACAATTATGTTTAGGGCCAGCTTAACAATTGCTACGCATAACGGTCAACAGTGCTAGTTATTAACCCCAAGCAAACGTCAAGTTTGAGTATCTTAACCAATGCAATGACTATTTGAGCATTGAATTCATGGTATTCCGTGAAGCTTAATGGTTAAATTTGTCACCTCTAGATCTGGAGGTTCCGAGATGAAATCCAGTGCCTTGTGGATTTTTCTCTACTAGAATTAAATTGTTATAACTGGACGCAGGGTTTAATTCAGAGAAAAAGACCAACAGTGAGAAATTATACATTGACTTGGAACATGGCTCAACTGAGCAAGAAACAAAATATAATTTAAATAAGATTAACCTATGATTTTGGAAATGTGATTAAAACAGTTAATTATTGGGTTCTTACATGACTATAGTAGAAGAGTACTAATAGTTGTACCCCAGTTATCACATGAAAAACTGCACAGGTTGTGCATGTTATATTCTTTGTATATTTGAGTAGAACTTTAAAGGTCCTGATTTGTTTGGAGAGGAATCCACCAGTCAACGTTTTATTGTGTAATGCAAACCCTCACATTACATGCTCCTTAACATTTCAATTTCAGGGTATTCGATTTCTGTCTGGCATGGAATACTCCAATAATTCAAAAATTGACTGATTATCACAATAAAGGGTCAAATGGAAAGCTTTTTTTACCCCTCAAATAGCAAAACAGTTAAAAAATCCTCAATCATGAACTGCTCATAGAAGGGTCTCAACCGATGTGGTTACCAAATGAAGCAAATACATGTACACAAAGTGATTTTGGGCAGTTTGTTTAGCGCAAGGCCTTAAAAGTTATGGCAACGATTCATTTTTAAACGTTAAACTTCATGCTTGATTAAGTTTTGTCAAAATAATTAATTGTTTAAGATTACAAAGTATACAGATGTCTCAAGTTTGAAACTGCAAAAGTGACCTTGAACTAAGCCATTAATACAAGTTTTTGGCTTACTGCAGATGTGGGCAAGAAGTTTGATTTAAAAATGCATTTTACCTGCTATTGTTGACTTGTAGCAAACCTAATTATAGTTAAAATACACCAAGGATGTTAGAACGAAAGATGGTTAGACGTTCATTATCTGAGGTAAAATACTACCTCTCTAAATCATAAAGAACATCCAGACTGCATAACAGGCAAATTTACCAGGGAGCTTTTTTAAGCTAAAACTATATTTACATGCATGTATAGGTGAACTAGGAACTATTAAATAAAAATGCATCTGTAAAGATTTCATAAAAACTTTGCATTTTCCTGGAAATCAAATCAACCAATGTACAGACACATAGATTATAAGTGAGAATTGCAACAAGGTTCATCATCAAGCCAATACCTTGACCCAACTGAATGAGCTCGCTATCAAACACTTGACAAGGCAAATTAGACCACACACAAGAGTTTACCAAACCCCTGACATCGGAAAATATCTTCAGCAGTAATGGTGCACTAACTTAGATACCTTGCAGCGCGCAAAATCACCTATCCATCGAAATCCTCAATGCTGTTCAGACTCTTCGCATATATACTAATCAACCTCGGCTTTAGAACAACTATAAGCTGTTTGTATTTCTGTAAAACTGGTAACAATGACTAAAGTTACTAGTATTTTATCATAAACATTTTCTATGTCATAAAGACAGGCATGCCAGAGTTAGCAACTGCATTTATTTGAAGCATTGATAGTAGCAAATCGTGAGCTTAAAAATTTTCTACCTTTGTCTGCAATCAACAGGCTAGTGATTAAGTTTCAGAAAATTAAAAATATCATGTTTTATTACAAATAAAATTGGAAGTATCGTCTTAAAACCTGGAAATATGACCAAAAACGGCTAAAGAATAATAGTTGTTGTGGTATCCTTGCTATACAACACAACAATACAACTGCGTACCTAGTTGTTTATAATATATCTAATCAACTAATTTGATGAAGTTACAACTTTACTATAATCGCTAGTATTTATTAGCGAACCTCTATCGCCAAGCACTGCTTTATGTTATTCAATCATCGGAAATACGTCTAACCATAAAGCCTGTGAACCGTGATATTTTGACCAATAAACGAGGATCTGTCTAACCAGAGTTCCAATCACCAGTGCGCATGTGTGCTGTGGCCGTTTCCGTTAAACCTGAAGTCTATCTGTACAATCGGTTGTATTAGTAATTGAAAAAAATAAGTCATATCATTGGTTTTTGATTGATGATTGTCAAAAATAATCTTAATGGAACTACTATTTATGTGAGAAGCGTTGAAGCTAAAAATAATTTTACAACAAGTATAGGCAAAAAAGGTATGGCTAGTCTCTTCACTGCCAATTCAATTTGTCACCAGAAGGATTAAATCGTTAAAACCCAAATTTCACGCCCAACACCTGTTCCTTTTTGAACGGATTTAGCGACTATTAATTAAATTATTTTAGTAATATAGTAACGATACTATACAAACTGTAGGATATAATTAGCCAGTAATATGAATGCTGGGTTGCAAGGAAAGCCAAAAAACTGGCTAACAGGACCCCCTATACAAAGGGCAGTAAAACAGCAATTGGTGTTGAGCCTGGGGAAACAGAGCAAAGATCGTGTGAACTGAACTACTGGGTTGTTGTGTCTTTCGCTAACAGAAAACCTTCAGTGTGTGGTGTTCTAGACAGATTTAACCATATCGGTGTAGCAATTGTAATCCATTAATTACTAAGTTTACATGTATATTATAATTGTTATTATAAAGGGGCTAGGTTAGCATCTGAATTTTTCCCAAACTTTAACTGAAGCCATGCTTTAAATATGATGAAGTGGGAGTGACAAAACTTGCTGGAAGTCTCTAGTGAAAGAAAAATTACTTAGCGAAACTCATAAAATCTACATTAATTATGACTTGTATAAAGCTTGCCATCTTTCATTAATTTATATAAATCATCATTTCAATCACTTTATCAATCAATATGACTTTTTCATCAGTCTTGAAGTTATTACAATTGCTAAAAGTCGCGGCTCAATAAAATTTGTTCTAGTATGTCATGGTAATGAGTTATACTATATGATATAGCTTTTTATTGCTTTGTGTATAATGAATATGCAAATCTATAAACATTTAAATGTTACGTGAATCTTAATGTTTATCTGTGTTTCATTCATTTGTCCAATTATAGCTATAAAGGTATAGCAACGAAAAATCACCTTGGTACTCGATTAGTACTCCGGACATTCAAATTGCAAGTCTACTAACAAGTGCACGTGACCACACGGATCAGCTTTTCTTATACTCCCCATTGCTCTTACCATATAGTGTATATCCTTTTTGTGATTGCACATGCTAAATGTGTTCATTTTTATTATTAATTAACATAACCTTTTGCGTTTGTTACTGTTTTGAAATAGTTTTAAAAATTAAGTTTTTAACCATTACATATTTTTTAATTTTTAATTTTCAAATGTGCCGTTTCAACTTTAAATGTGTTGTTACACGCAGACTTTCGGTTTCAGCAAATCTGTTAAAGCTAAATGCTTTTCACATGGACAATTGTATTCTCTGGATTGGACTTGCCTCTACATTCTATTTCCATTCAGTCAGACAAAGTATCAAATAAAGAAAGTCCGATATCTCATTTTTTGTTTGTACCAGTAATGAGAGGTACCAGTATTGTCCATCAGAACTTTGAATACAACGGAGCTTCTGCAGCAATGTTAACCTTTCTTTATACACACACCTCCATGTATTCTTTGTTTATTTTTTCTTAATTCATTTTAACTTTGCAAAAACACTTCTCATGATATGAAGCTTGAAAGTATATATGATAGATATTGTATATGATAAATAAAAGTAAGTTTTCTGCACAAATACTTTTTATTACCCACCCATCAAAACTTTGAATACAACGGAGCTTCTGCTGCAACAATAACCTTTTTCTATACACACACTTCCATGTTCCCGTTGCTTATTTTTTCTCTCAATTTTTTGAACTGCACAAAAACACTCATGATATGAAGCTTAAAAGTTAAATTGGTAAATGTCGTATATGTTAAATAAAATAAAGTTTTCTGTGCAAAGACTTTTTAATACTCGAGCAACGCATTTAATCTATGGCATTCATCTAGTATTACATAAAATATTATTACATAAAATAAATGTTCACATAAAATTTACATTAATAAACAAATGTAAATCAAAGATTATGTAAATCTACTCTTAGTACAAAATCATGTATTTGTTAGCCTATTATTAGAATTCTGCTTCAATATTGAGTACGATTATTCTTGGCAAGTCAGACTTGTTCATTGCTATGAATAAAGCATGCTTTGATTTGTTGTTCAACAAATATTGACCTATGATATAGGCTAGAGGAAAGTTATAAACTTGAGAGATTTATTGTTTATAGACAACTTGCTATTAATTTATTGCAATTTGCTTAGGGAATGTATTTTTGATCACTCCACCTACAAGCTAGTAATATTACTGCAGTTTTATGTTCAATTTGTGGATGATGGTTATATCATCATATGTAATAAAACTGATAAAAATCTTTATTGTTCTCGTGAACCTTTGTACAATTGTCAGAACCGTTATCTGATATTGATATGCAAAATTCACAAAAAACACCAGCAAATAGCTTTTAATTTTTAGCAATGATTCATAAAGTCATTAAAAATTGTCATAGATCTGCATTTAAAAATTATTAAGCTACTTTGAATTCGGCAAAAGTCATTGGGTCTGTTTTTGCATTAATTATTTTTTTAGATGCAAAAGTGATCCAATTGTTATACTCCTGCATAATGTAAATGTCACGAGGCCTTATGTAGCATTTTGCTACTTTCCTGCACAACAACCGCTATTACATAAACCAAAAATTGATGTATGTTTGCTTCGTGTTTTCACAACTTGAAACTAGGTTAAAATGCCTCAAAGGTGATGCAGTTGAATCTATCTACTTTTTATCATTTAAAAAAGTTTTTGTTGTGGTTGCGACGGATAGCAGGCACTTGTTTAACTTTCATTTAACATTGTTCATGACAGCTCAAAATTTTTGCGGTAGCCGAATTCATTGTTCAGCTGTTTCTTCACTGCAATGTTTGTTTCTACATAGCGATAAGTCCGTGATTAGTGTAGAATATGTTAATATGCTGTTATGAATTATTTTTCAGCTATTTGTTTGTAATAAAATATCTAATTTTATTTGATGGAAGTTGTGTTTATACTTAATGATTTTGACAAAATAAATCTGTGGCGCTTAGACATGCATTCAGTACACCGGTCATGCAGCCAAAGCATAATAGCCATGCTGCTCGTAGAGACAATAGTCAACTATATTCTTCAACTGTTATTGATTAAACTTCATCATGCAGTGAAAGCTATGATTTTTTCAATGCCAAATGCACTAGCTGATTCAGCTATTGATCCGTTACGTCAATGCTCCCTAAAACCTATAAACCTTTAAAATCCAGGTTTTTTGTGTCGCACTATTTGGTGTTCGTTTGTTTTGGATAATATAAATGGGTATGCATGTATTTTTATGTTAAAAAAAGAGATATATTTTAATTGCTTAATTTCATAATGCCAGTAAAAAATAGTACACTGCATTCTGAACTTGTGCTTCGCTGTGATGATTTTCATCTTTTTAAATTAAAAATACAACATATTTACCCGCTGATACGAACCAGCTAAATGGTTGACTATAGTTTCACAGGATCCGCCTTCGCTGAAAATTTTTATCTGCGGAATAAGAAGTGGCTACTCATGGTACTCTATTATTATAGTCAATAGTGTATTCGTGGAAACTATTTGAAGTTTCTGATACCTATTTACATGTTAATTATCCTAGTTATTGGTTCCAATACCCAAACCAGTGTCTAGACATTTCTGATAAAAATTACCTTGTTTGTTAAAAAATTACTGAAATGGGACAATAATATTATCTTTTTCCACCCGCCCTATAGTGTGTATATGTTAACAGTTTTATAAGATTATTAGTTATATTCAATACGTATTACCTCCACTTCAGTAGAGTCAAACCTCGGCTTATGGAAACATCAATGTGTAACATTTTCAACAAACAACAAGGTTTCAGCAATTAGGTATATTGACATACAAATTGCTTTACAAAACATTGCGTGGTGAGCTTCCTGACACATTGCAGCTTTATAAATCAATGCATATTTGCCCAGTTATTTTTCTAATGTAAAGCCTGTAATTGAACGTCACGTTTATTTGAACGCCACCTCTGTTTGACCGCGACTATACAGGTTGGGGTGCAAAATAGAGGGCCATGGCGTTCAATTAGAGGTTTTACTGCAATTTGGTTGTGATTCTTGAAAGTTTTTCATACCTTCCTTAGTTAGTTTTGAGAGTATGAATTCCAAACAGATCAGTGCCAGCAGGCGTAATTGTGAAATAAACGAATGCATTATTTTTCTTTTTATCTAAGCAACATTTAACATGAAACCATAAGCATGCAATTTCAGATAAATTCTTGAAGATTTGGGCAACTGTCTGGTAGGGATGGGATGAAGTAAGTGAAAGTGATAGAAAGAAAATAAATTCAAAAAGAGTGAACATGAATAGGCTGGTTGTAATAATTAAAGATGAAGCTTTCAAATATATCAAATAAAATAAATATTCAAGTGATGTAATTCATAAAGTTTGCGCACACTAAATATCTGTATATTTATTGTGACTTGTACTAATATGCCATCTATTTCTTGTATTACTATGGCAACATCTGTATTTGCCTGGCTTTATGACAAAAGCGGTGTAATAATGGCTGCCTTTTTATTGTTTAATACTTTAATAATTTTAGTTTTTCACATACATTTTTTACAACTTTTTTATAATATATTCATTGTAATCTTATAGATATTTACCAGAAGTATTTAACCTTAGATGTTTGATCCCATACTGAAGGTCAATAATTAACTAACAACATACTAACAGCAAATGATGAATCTCTAATAGCAGTTTAAGCAGTATTCTTCTCCACAAAGTCTTTTCCACCAGTTTTGTTATCAAGAAACACTCCTACATAATAAAAATCTTGAAAATGCCTTTTCATACTTATTAGCTGCAATGTAAATTAAAATAACCATCCTACTGTGTAGATACTACTCACAGTTTGCTGATTTCACATGAAACCTTTTAACAACTTTACAAGGTTGCTCTAGATGTGTTAGAAATGCTAAGGTGGATTGTTTCATACATTTTATCACTTTTGCAGCGATCTTGAGAAGCTTTACAGTAAAGAAGTTATCAAATAGCAGCTAACAGAAGGCAGCATTGTGTTTTAGATATAGTAGTGCTTCTCACGGGATGAGCTTTCGGAATGATTGACTCTGTTATCGCTGTAAGTGTTTTTTTATTGGATTTAAGTCTAATAACTTCTGTTTTCTATATCACTTGGTATTTTCTCTGTTTTGCTTTTGTTTATGCACTTTTAGCTAGAATATTTCAGCATGAAATGACCTGACTTATTGTGGGTGTTGACTTTCCCTCTTTAAATGCTGGTATTTTCACACTGATTACAGATTGACAAAATGCCATGAAAAAGTAACTATGCGAATGGGCTCATTACATTTAAATATTGCCATGAAAAAGTGTTGCTCACAAACTTCTATGTATAAAGACAAAAAGAGTCAAAACCTCTTCCAATAAATTTAATATCAAATCTTGTTTTACTACTAGTTTCCTGATACTAGTCATTCAGGTGGTTTAGATATATAATTGGAGTGGACAATGCTGCTGACTAAAGTTATTCTCTCTTGCAGGGAAAAACGCATGTAACTCACACAATGATTCCTAAGGTTCAGTCGGGCAGGAACATCCCTTGCCTTAATTGTTTTCTTGGAAATAAATCCAAGATTGTTTTCCTCATAACTCTTGTCTGCATCATATGCAGTTATACAGGATTGAGATGGTATGCAACAGCCAAGGTATGTTACACTGCATCCTGTCACACTGTTGTTTCTCAAGTTTAGTTAAATCACCTGATATAAAGTTTGAAATCTAATAGTTTTCTATTGGAAGGCTAGGCTTAGATGGTGAAGCATGTTATTCTCTTGTTTGTTCTCTCTGTGAAGCAGAATCTGTGCCTTGATAACTGTTTAAATCGGCCAATTTGTCAAAATCCTATGCCTTGAGGCGTCTATTTTAAATCTTTCATATTCAGTGTGTGTTAATAATTTGTCTATTAAACTGTTCTGTGTGCCACATTTCAGAACAAATGTGAATTTTTTTTGTTTACCATGTTTTTTCTTTTAAAGTCTGGTATGTCAAATGCAGAATCTTTGTGCTGCTCGGTTGGATATGTATGAGTTATATTTTAATCTAGTATCAGCCAGAGGATGATGTTAGAGATCTCACCACTGTGGTACGCTGCATCAGCCTGTGCATGTGTGACCTAGCTATTCTTGTCTTGTGTAACCCCCGTTCTTGTTTTGTCATTAATACTGGTTTTTGTGCATGGTATGGTTGAGGTGTTGGTTTCCTGGTGGTAAGCTTTCTATGTGTCAGGTGTTTGATGTAATAGAATGGGTTTGAGGTATTTTACTGTAGTCAAACCTGGACATACTAAAATAATCCGTTATAATATTTGCTTCATGCGCTAAACTCATTTGTTGAGCAAATATTTCATATTTTGTTTAATTTATTTTACAGTCCAAAAACAAGAATAAATTCTAGAGGTAATTTGTTGTAGCATCAAAACAAATGCATTACATAAAAGTTTGTAAAAAACTTAATTAGATCTTAGAAACCAAATTAGTAAAAGTAATAATTATTATAAAAATGATTTTGGTATTATTGCAATTTAAGTTCAATGATAGGCAATATGATATATATATATACATACATGTGTATATATATCCTTGTCATATATCCCATATGATAGAAGAAATGGAAAGATAAGTGACACGTCGTCTAGGTGGTGATAGAAATATAGAAATAGTCTAACTTAGCATTAACATAATTTATTTATACTTCCAGTTTTTTATATTGGCTGTTTTTATATTTTATTGTTAGTAATCACATCAGGTCTGTCGACTTTTACTAGTTTCAGACCTTTTTGCGTCACCTTCACTTTCCTACTCACGATAAATACTAGACTTGAATCTTTTAAAGAATTGATCTGATGACTTGCTCATTCTTTAAGCGATTTATTGCTTTATTTCTAAGGGAAGCAGCCTTCCCGTTTTCATTACTCATACTGGTCTTATTGGGTGGTGGATTTTGAAATCGAAAATTAAAGGTAGGAAGCGCTGTTTAATTTTATTTAATTTCTTCATTTAATTTCTTTTATTTAACATCTTAGAGCCAATCTATGCGAAGGGGAAATGTGTATCCATGTACTGATTTATGAACTGCGTTGTTTCGAAAAATGTCATATTTTTAAATTTCCTCCAGACGTCAAGATAAATATTTGCTCAAATTTAATGGGATTTTTTTAAAGGTTTACTTGCAACAAATTTCACATTACAGTTATTCGGTATGAAAAAATTCACCATGTTTTACTCCGCTGTGTTGTAGGTGCAAAATATGTGGAAATAGACTTCAAGCTCTTACTAGCTAAAAAAACGAATCGTCAAAATATTATCACAAATATACTTCACGCATTCATTAAAACCAAGTCTATTGCTCTTACACAACTATTTCATCATCATATTAACACTGTCATTTTGAGCACTGATATATCAAAACCTACCGTAAAAATTCGTTTAATTTTTTAACCTCGGAGGAATGCATATCATCCTCTGATAAACATGACGAGCCTGTTGGTCACATGTGATAGTCGACAAATGCTGCAGAAATTTTTCGCGCTATTTGGCAAGATGTACGGGTCACATGATCAGATTACGACTAGATGACTAGACCAAGCCGAAACAAAACTAACATAGCGAGCATCTATATTTAATGTTTGCTATAAACTAGTTCTACGAGAAGTTTTATATTGAGCCTTTCATTGGCCTTTCAATTCACGTGATAACACCACGCGTCGACACAATAACCAAGTTGGCTTGAGTACATCAGCAAATAAAAAGATAGCCTGCGGCGCTTTCGTGATGGCTGTGATTAATCGTTCGTTTTTTAACTTTTAAGAGCTTGTAATCACATTTGCACCTACAACACAGCAGAATAAGGCATGGTGAATCTTTTGATACCAAATACTTGTAATGTGAATTTTGTTGCAAGTAAACCTTTATATAGTGTAATAAGGTTGTTGTGAGTCGAGGTTTGGCCGTGCCTATTTAGGATAACATTCTTCGTGCCACCACATATACATGTATTTAAGCCAAAGCATTCACTGTAACTGGGTAATATATCGGCTAAGGTGTTTGCTGTGGTGGTGCTCGTACTTCAGCTAACATACTAGCTTCAGCAGGATATGCTATTAAAACAAGACTACTCTAACAGTAAACATAATGTACTTAATCGAATCTGTTTGCTGCAATTGTATGTGTGCATTAGTTGAGATGTTTGGTGTAGTTGTGTGTATACATAAGGTAAGGTGTTTGCTGTAGTTGTATGTATGCATAAATTAAGGTGCTTGCTGTAGTTGTACAAATGCATCAGTTAAGCTGTTTGCTGTAGTTGCATGCATTCATCAGTACAGTTTTTTGCTGTTGTATGAAAGCATCAGTTAAGGTGTTTTCTGTAGCTGTATGCATGCATCATTACAGTTGTTTGCTATAGTTGTATGCATACATCAGTACATTTGTTGGCTGTAGTTGTATGCATGCATCAGTACATGTGTTTGCTGTAGTTGTATGAATGCGTCAGTTAAGGTGTTTGCTGTGGTTGTATGCATGCATCAGTACAGTTGTTTACTGTAGTTGCATACATGTATCAGCCAAGGTGTTTGCTGCATTGAAATGCATACGTTAGCTGATGTGGCAGTTGTACTGGTATAAACATACATGTGGTATGGACATATGGTATATATGTATGCTAAGGCATTGCTTCCATCAAAATTGACCTGTGTGCTGTACGCTTTAGGTGGTTCCAGATAATTTAACTGTGCACAAAACATCTGGTACAACATTCCCCTTATCAAATTCATCTACTATTACCCAAACAAAGCCTCAGGTCTATGAGAAACGGCTTCCCCACTTCATCATCATCGGAGTGAAGAAATCGGGAACTAGGGCTCTGCTGAGCTTTATAAAGATGCACCCAGATATAGTCACCACCGGAATGGAGGTTGGTTCATTACTAGTCTCCGATGTCTATGATGTCTATGTCACTATCTGTTCTAATACTTGAATTATCTACGGGGTTGTCTAGATTTTGTCATTTTTCTGACAACTGCATTTTACTCCTATATTAATTTATAAGCGCTTTTGTCTTTTATTCCATTGAGGTGTACCTAATCCTGTATGATATTCACATTGGCATAGGAATCGTCTCTGACCTCCCATTCGCTGAAACAGAATATTTTTCTTTGTTATTTTTTTTCAAGTTTCTCTGCTTAAGGGCTAGTCTTGTCAAGTTTAAAAAGAATTTATCAGAAAGTTTAGATGTTTCTATCATTTGAAGTTTTCACTGTTGTTTTAGTTAATCTGACTGCCAGGGTGTTTCAAGATTAAAATTTGCAAACTTTATCAGAGTTAAAACGTTCAGAAAAAGGGGACGTCTCCAAAAATGATGTCATTAGTCGTGTTTCCTATTTGTCCCCCTCGTTATTGACATCGGCTATTGAGTTCAATTTGTCGTTTCACGCGTCTCTAATGACCTATATTTTAGTTTATATTTGCTCATAATTGTTAGATTACAACTACAAGTATAGCTTCAAATCTATAGATAGTTCAAATAATTTAAAGATAAGTTGGGTTGGTTAATAATTGTCCCATTTTCTCCCTTTAAATGTTGTGTATGCGTATAAGCTCGTGATGCCGATAAGACCGTATATTTATTTTTTAAACACAGTGCACTATGACTGATGCCATTTTTGGGGAAATCTGGACATATCTTTTTCTTTCAAGTCTTTTTATCACAAACAGGTTTAACCAGTTTTAATATTGAAACATCCTATCTGTCAGATCACCTCAAACAACCAGCAAAAATTCAAATAATAGACAGATATCAATACTTCCTGATTGACCATTTTAGCATTTAATGTGAGTTACCCTTTCATGGTTTGTTTTCTTCATGTTCGCAGGTACACTTCTTCGACCGCAATGAAAGCTATGAGCAAGGCCTTGACTGGTATAGAGACATGATGCCTGCGTCCCTGCCTGACCAGTTGACAGGCGAGAAATCCCCAGGCTACTATAGAACATTGTTTGTTCCACAAAGAATTCATGAAATGAACAGCTCTATCAAGGTTAACTTACGATGACTTACTTTGCCTTACTTACCAACATGTAGATTTGACGATACACTAGTTCAACGAGTTTGGGTCAGTAATCTAGGTTTTGAATTACAAAAATTTCAAACAATTTTTTAAAGCAAGACATACTTTTTACCATTGAGCCCATTTTCTTCGGCATTCCATTGTTTGTTAACTACACCGCTCACCTTTCATGGTTTCACCGCTTCATGGTCCAAAAATGTTCATTAAAAGCTAAAAGATCAAAGAAAGTTTATTAAAATACATGAAAGTCAATCAAGATAACTTCAACCTACTTATCTAGAAAATAAATACAATATGTTTAGAAAAAAGTTTGAGTGTTTTGGTTTTAGAATTTTGGCTCATATACTTTGGAAAATTAGTTTCTACTTTGCGGATTTTCAAATATCACGGCTGACGCTGGTTTCCATCAACCATGGAAAGTGAGGGTTTACTGTATAGTCTTCAAGACCAGAAGACCAAGATTATTTTTATCGTTGAGCTGGAAAACCTTTCAACTCTCATGCATGCATTTGCATGCGTAAAGCCTCACTGGAATGCATAGTTATTTGTTGAAGCTAATAAAATGTTGTAACCTCATCTTGATCTCGGGTTGTGCCCATCATGGCCGCATGTTTTGTGAGGGAGAAGGTCGAGGAGATTACGACTAGAAAGATATATCTGTTGTAGCTTATACTAGTAGTACGGGAGCCTATAGAGAGGTGTATGTCCAATTACCTGCAGCACGCGAGCAAGAATGCAAGGCATGGCTCTTTTGCGAGTGAAGTTCTATTGAGCAATGGAGAGGTGAATGAGCAATCTCCTCATGTCTTCAATTCCAATTATGATCTGTAAGTGAATTTAATTTTGTCAGTTTTTGTTGTCTATTTGAATCGCTCTCCATTCTTTATGTGCAGTTTTTGTGGAAGTGATTAAAAATAGTGCGTAAATTTCTGTTCCGAGTTAAAATTTAAAGTTTTTACCTCAAGTTAAAACAGCTCATCATTGTCTGTCCATGTTAATCATTTAAACATGAATTTACTAAAGATTCTAGCATAAATTATTGGTATTTTTCTATCATTTTTGTGATTTTTTCTGATGTTTGAGGTGATTTGACTGCTAGAATAGTTTGAGATTAAAATTGACAGAAGTTCACCTTTTACCCGTACAAAATTTACTGAACTTGATTACGGCTAAAACACTCAGAAAAAATTTACTTACGAAATGATGTCACTAGTTGCTATAGTTGATATCAGCTATTGCTTTCAAGTTGCGGCGTTGCGCATCCCTATTATGTCAGTCTCTTTGCAACTATAGACGTCATAATCGCAGTAGTTTAAATTAAATCTCTAGTTTAAACTATAGACTATCACAGTAGTTTAAATTCTAGCTGCTGTCGAGAATATGCCTTTCCTCAGCGTGAAATATTTGCTTAGCTTTTCATCACTAGATTCATATTGTTAATCAGTTCTGGAGCTTCATCTTTAGTTCTCTTCTGATAGTCCAACTCTTTCATAATGAATGAGATCAAAGTGTGAATATCATTTGCAACTTCCCACACGTGAAATAATAGATATTTTGATCATTTTGCATTATATGATGTTTAGTTTAATATTGGTTGTTGTAACTGTTTACAAAAGGTAACTGTTTACAAAAGATACTGTCCCATATTGTACTTTGTATTTTGAGCAGAGGTTCAAGAAAACTGTTACCTTTGTTTTTCGTTTGAATTGATTAATTTTCTCTATAAAAATGTGCCTGTTTTTTCAGACTGAGTCATAAGCTAGTATTGCTATACCTCTGCTCTTTTCTTTGAAAAGTTCTGTATTTGGCAAATGAAGACAGGTAAATACTAAGTTCATCACATTGTTGATTATTATAATATGTTAGTCATGGGTACCCAATGATAGTTGTTGTCAGCAAGTTCAACGAAAGATACAAATTTATATAGATGCTGTTTTTTTTTGTTATTTTGCGATGAGATAGTCTTTAATGTAGATAGTTTAGTGAAGTCGATCCAGGCTTTTTTCCTTTTTGAATTGCTGTTCAAAAAGGTAGTTGCGATTTAAACTTTTGATTGTATTGATAATAATGGTATCATCTATAGCAATGCTGGTGAGCGGTGGTAATGCAGGAAGGAATGGCAATGATGATTCATGGGTATAGCTGACTGTCTTTCAGTTGTTCTTTGGTTAATACGTTTACTAGTCATGCTAATCCCAATTTCACAATGTTAATGTCTAGTTTTATGTATCGGCAAAAATTTAACTTCAAACAGGAGTGCTTTTCAAACTATTTCGTACTAAAGTCATAAAAAGTGCAACAGTTATTCAATCAAGTTCAATAAATGGTTTTGAAGTATCTTTCTCTGTTAAGAGACTGGATAATAGGTGGAATGTTGTTAAAAAGGTTAGCAGTAATATTTTCAAATTAATTGTTAGACGTTGTATGTAATCTGTTCATATCACACAAGCTGAAATGAGTTGGATATCTGTACTTTTCATGTAAAAGCGAGGACACAAACCATGAAAGATCATGAATCCTACAATTCGCGTGAAACCAACATTTTACTAGTTAAATGTTTTTTTTATTTTTTTTTTATAAATTGTAGACGCATTTAATAGAGTAACCAATGCTTTTAAAGGATATGCAAGATTCATTTTGGGCTTCCATTACAATTTTAGGCCGGTAATTTTCAGATCCTTGATCGTCCATTAAATGGAGACCTTTGCAAGACTTGGTGAGGTTCCACCAGTCAGTTCTGTGATACTCAATGTTGAGGGAAATTTTAGCCTTAAATCGCTTTTATCATTTTTGGTGGTTATCTTTTGACCTAAAGCTTTAGTTCGTAGCTAGGAAGACTTTTCATGTAAACTAATAAATATTACCTTATTTTCATCAACAACACATCAAACCCTACTTTAAATAGACTTAGTACAAGAAGTCTTCTGCAGGCTAAAGAATTCCACATAACAGAACTGTGCTCTGTCATTGTTTACTGTCAAGATTTGTGGTGCATAGACTATGCGGTTGGTTAAAAGTGTTTAGGATGTTCGTCTCCAAAATTGTTGTTTTTTTGTTAAATACTGTAGCATGAAGAGAATATAATTTGGTCACTCTTGTGATTGGCTGTAATGTCACTGCATTATTATAAAATTTAAAGAATTTTGCTGGAAGCAAGAAAAAGTAGAGTATTGTAAAATCACTTGGCAAGCTTCGTCAAAGCACTTACGTTGTTGATAAATCATAGTAGTAGTATCCCATTGCTAATAGGCCATAGACAATATTAAGGATATGTGTTCTTGATCCTTCAAGTGCTAATGTTGTGCTTTAAGTCTGATAGCAAAAAGTCTACTCTGGCTTCGCCATTTTGAAATCCCAGCGCTTACCTTAGAGGGGTAGGTGTAACAAAATATCCAAAAAGTATCTATTGCGGTATGACTGCATGATAAGACAGTCCATGTGTAGCCATAAACTCCAAGTTGTGCGTGTGACTGATGCAGTAGTTATTAGGTCAACAATCGGATAATGAGTCCGATGAAACATGTCTCACATACACCAAATACATTAATAAGGCAAGTGTTCTTGTATCATAGCCTACAAATGTTACACGTTTATATTCATCTTGAGCCATGGCTTTTGTTGGTGCATCACCTTCCACACCCTGATCCACTGTCAACTGGCCCTGACTCAGTTTTCATGTCGGGGCCTATTATTGCGTATCCCAATCAAAGCAAAGTCTTCTGTATTTTTCTTTAAATTCTATCGCAATCGTGATCTCCTTACCCGCAGGTGATTTGAAAGCATGCTACATGTAAATAGTAACCCTTACATCTACTGCTATGGTAACTTGTGCTATAACGAGTGAGAGTAGCTGACTAATACATAGCTCTCATCTCACTGCAGGTTTATAGACATGTGGCTAAAGCGGTTTCCTCGGAAACAACTCAAGATAGTTGATGGCAATCTCCTTATTACCCATCCACATTTGGTACTGCAAGAGGTGCAGGAATTTCTCGGTGTTCGTCAATACATAAATGAAGGTGAGTCTAGCAGGGTGTTATATGTTGTTGTATTACACAGATGAAGAGGATGCCTTGGATTATTAAGAGAGACATATATCAGTCACTGCATGATGTAAGCATGATCATTTGTCATTCACGTTCGTGTTGAGCGGTTAATCCTAAGGCATGAATGCGATTGTTGTATAGAAGTTGACTACTCCTAATAAGAACACATATGGGAGGATAACTCTTACTTGAACCAATACAACGTACATGTATGTCATCATTTTGCTTGTTCATTGTACGCTAGTAAAATATGAGTAGCGAGGTTGTTTGGGTTGTTTCATGTTCTCATACTTATGAGAGAGCTATCTTAAGCTGTAGTAAAGGTAAGACTTGTTAGTCTTTTCATTCAAGCTGAAGAGGAAAGACAATGGTGATTTGTTAATATTTCATTTAATAACTTTGGTTTAGAATGTTAAGAGAAGACATTTAGGTATCCGTCTAGATTTTTGAGGTGTTCACTTAGGTTCTGTCTAAGGCGAGCTTAGTGCTAGGGCAGATGTTAGCAGTTATCAGCCTTTTACTGGTAGAGTCTACTTTCTGTTGGTAGAGTTAGAGCATGAATCCGGAAGAATGCGAACATTTAAGCTGTGACCACGCACACCTGAAAAATGGTGTCATTTTTCATAGAAAACACCTGCTTGACCAGCATGTAGTGTGTATCTAAGAAAGTATTAGTTTTCATTGGTGCTGCAAAAGCTGAAGCGTCTGTGATAGGCTGAAAGAGTTTACTCTAAAATAGAAAGAGCGTTTCCATTTTCTTAATTTTCAACGCCAACTGGTTTTGTATGAGCTTCACGTTCATTGATGAGAACAAGGCCTCACACCAGCTACTGAAGTCATGTGCAAAAGTATGGCCCCAACCACTATAATTTAGTGTTTCTACAATGTATATAACCAGTTGTAATTTGTACGTAAAAAGTACAAGAATATAGGAGCTTGGTATCATTTTAATGCTCAGAATCCCCTTTGTCTGTCTTTTTATTTACTAGTTTTTAAAAGCAATACTCCGTCTGGTACGTCGCTAAGCAATGTAAAGTTTAAATATATTTTCATTAAATGCTATTTTGAGAAATGAATGCATAAAATGTCAAAAATGACAGAATTTATACTGATAGGGAAACAGGAATGTCAAACATTTGGGAAAAATTTAAGGAATTTAACACAGCTGCTTGAAAGAAAGAATTAAAGATGTAGTTGCGTCAAAAAAGTCGATTTAATGAAATCAAGACCAATAAAAGGCTAAACCATCAGCTACAATTTGATGTCATTTTTGTCTTTGTAGACCAATCCTGTCCAGAGATATATGCGTTTGAATGAGGCCATCTTTTAAAAAGCTCACATTCCAGCGGGTGCTTCATTCGTGACGTAACTAGTAATACATCTGAAAAGAATCCACAAGCGATAAATATAAGGTCGCTTCATTAGCCAATCATCAGTACAAAATTTTTATATATGTCGTAATAAATATTATCACTCGTAAAACGCGTTGTCGGTGATCTCAAATTTAGGGATTTTACTCTATTATTAAATCGCATGGACATCGATATTTACTAAATTAATTAACATCATTACTTTAATGAATTACTCGATCGACACGTTTTATTGACGAACAACAGAATTGTAAAAATTGCTGTAAAGTTACTGCCAAGGTGACTCCGAGTTTTCCGGGCATCAGGTGATTAAAGTGCCACGGAGGAAGATAGGAGAATGGAGGTAAATTTATCTTTTACTTTGATCTCCTCTCGATATACTGTTGAGTTTGCATTCAGATTATATTTTCCCGTTTGAGGTTATAATGTAATTTCCTGTGTGCACGTGCAAGATACGTATGTACAGTGAGGTCTTGACGACTTCTTTTTAATCCATAGCATCTAACAATACAATGGCTTAGATTGATTAATATACTAAAGGTAATATTTTTAGTACTCATTAATACATGTAATAATTAATAAAATTATAACTTTTTGCTATCACTAATCATTGTTTTATAATTTTTTATCGTTTCACCGAGCTATATTTGCTTCAAATTTTCTGTGGCAGTTTTATCTAGTAAATTAGATTTACGATTTGACTTTAGATGTTCACTTCTCACTTGTAGAATGTGAAGAAAATCGATTGATCAATGCACATCTTTAACTTCCAGAACCAAAGCTTCGAATCGTTGGCTTGGCGAACTTATGCTTTTGTTAAACATTTATTCATTTTTAAAATTACACTCGCAATCTATCCAACTCCCAATTTGAAAGCTTTCAGTAGATACGCGTTAGAATGACATATCTATGAATGACTTATATTTATTGCATTTGTTTTACTGATTACAGGATGTTTATGTGGTCCCACCAGCCGAAGCAGCTTTGTCAGTGTGGAAACTGCCATAAATGAGAAAGAGAGACTTGAATTTGTGCTGCATAAACCATGATGTTTTGTTTGAGTTTGCTGCAGTAGATGAATTTGTCTTTTTGTATTAGCTGAAACTATGTGAGTGGCCACGACTTGATGGATATTTTTAATAAAAGCTTTATGCCGAGATGACAATTTTTTTGCTTGTAAAAATTATATAATAAAATAATATTGTCGAAGATAATACCAAACATGATTTTCAGAATCAACAAATCAAATGTGACCAGTGAACTTTTTTCTCCACATTAATACCAATAATAACTCGATAACGTTGACATTTGACTATACAATGTACATGACTGTTAGGGATGTAGTTGGTTTCACCACATATTCTTTTCAAAGACACAGTTTGCTTATTTTACTTGCGGTAGTAAGAAACTAGTTGTCGGTGTGGGCAATGATATACAGCCCCACCCCTAGGATAGGCGACGGGCATAATGTGGGCGGGGCTTTTGGGAGGCTGTATATCGTTAGTGTGGGTAGCGACAGAACCGTGCTAATACAAAGACCTTATTCTACATAGTTTGCTTGACAGAATTACTGTAGGCCGGTAAAATTGGTAGTCGGTACTAAGATGTTTACACAGCATTTAGAAGAAACTAATATGACAAGTTTTTAATTTTCCTTGTTTGAAGCCTTTGAGACATTGGTAATAATGTATCTGTAGCTGGATTTAAAATTTTATTTTAGCCAACGAGCAAATACAAGATAAAATATATGTTAATAGAGCCGCATAGGACTAGACTTTTATCGTAATAGCCGATGTAAATACGAGAGATGGAGACAGGTTGTATCACGCGTTACATCATTTTGGGCAAGTCTGGGCATGTTTTTTTGGCTTGAGCGTTTTACTGCGATCAAATTTTTTCGATTTTAATCTTCAAATATCTTGAAAATGAGATCGCCTAACACAACAAACAACATATCAACTGATAGACAAAGAAAAATACTTTTAAAATCAACTCAAATTTGACACAACCCCATCTTTAACACCAATTAACTTTTGTCAATGTTTCTTTAATCCAGAATATTAATATGTAATTAGGGGATTAAAGTTTTAACTCTTAAACAATAAAATAACATCACAGAAAATGTACATTTTTAAGATTAAAATAATGTATAAAATAGTGTAAAATAGCTTGAGTATATTGGTCTTATTGAGTCCTAAAGTTCAAGCGTGCGAAAAATTATACGGTAGTTGCACACTTTTGCATTTGACTGTATATACATTGTACAAAATATATGACATTGTTACCCTTTACGCGTATCTGAAGGGTGTCAGTAAAAGCTGCCCATAAAATACTTCAGCGAAATTTGTAGCTAATGAAATTCATTGGAAAGCAATGTTGCCTCACTCGTTCATTTCATTAAACAAAGACCTTTTTGGGGTTGGCTGCTTTTTCTTGTTAATATGTAGCCTTTTCCATTGAAACAATAGACCAATGATCTCCAATAGATAACTAAATGTTAGTTCGCAATATACCGCCATACCTCGGCGTTGATGCCACAATACTTTGGTGATTGTCAATGATAACGATGTTCACACTATCACAAACCCATCTGTGTTGGCATCAGTGATGTAGTGTTCTCATTTTCCTTTTTAAATAATTGCGAAGAAACCTTTCGTTTTCACGTGCTGGAATCAAATACTAGTCTCGCAGCAACTATCATAAACAGAAATAAATTAATCACGCTATCGACCACCGCGATTTACCATCGCCAAAATGGTTCATATTTGAAAGGGCTGTCGTCGATGCTTGGCGAATTATCGGGAAAGTTTGACAGCTGTAAACTTTGCCCATGTGTCCGCATTGCTTTGGAACTAGCTGCCATCAGTATACGGTTTACATAATCGACGATGAAAGGAAAACTGTGGCCTACGAAAATATAGTGTGAACCAGGCTCAAGACACTGTCTTCGCCCTGACACTATCTTCGCCCTGACACTGTCTTCGCCCTGACAGTAATAAAGGAAGGTTTGTTTAAGATTTATGGATGTCACCCCACTAAGTTCATTTTCATTGATCTATTTGTCAATGCAATATATTATTGTGTATAGCCATAGCAGATGTCTACACATTTGCTATGGCTATGCATTTTTGGCTAGCATTGCGCTATGGCATGCAAGCCAAAAATGCATCGGCGAAATGCATAGCCAAATGCATGCCATTTGTTATGCATTTCGCCGATGCATTTAGATCGTCTCTCATTGATCTGTTCATATCTATCTAGTTTACATGTATGGAGTCAGCTGAATATATCCTGGTATTACTGACAACTGTTCAGTACCCTACTTGTATTTGCTAGACATATTAGACCAAGAGCTAACCTTCTTGCAATGCTTTGACTTCGTTGATGCTGTTTCATCGAGTGCTTGCAGGCTTGAATTTTCTTTAATATTAATCGAGTTATTCACTTGTTGTATGTAATAGGAATACACATTGTGTATTCCTATTACATACAATAAGTGAATAATTCGATATTAAAAACCTGCTCCTTAATTAAACGCTGTATACTTATTCCTAACTTTATTTGAAGCAACAAGCTTTAGATTAACAGATCAGGTCCGAGTATATCGGTAGTTAGAGAAGGTCTGGTTCATTGGTTGGAGAACGTAGCTACATCATGGTTTTTCGATGCTCAACATGTTAGCTTGATTTTAGGAACACCTATTCTGTTGTTCTAGCCGATTCTGCACTTGTCCTTCCTTCAAGGTTGAATATTTTTATGATCTTCATTGCTAAAACCATGTCCTGTCAGTATATTTGTCGACTATTTTAGTAGACTGCTCATATGCCATTCTACATGTTGTAG